>NC_072774.1:16989069-17289069 GCF_022539595.1 Amphiprion ocellaris
TTTGATTCTCAATTTAGGTGATGTTTCATGTTTTGAAGTTTTTGCTGTTTGAAGAAGAAGTGGAGACATTCAGGTCAAAGTTAATAAAATATTCATGAAATAGAAAACAATGTAACTGTCTCGAGACGTTTTGTCAGTTCTGATGATAGTAGCTAGACAGATATCAACAACTCGGCTGTCTTTGCAGGACAATTGGGCTTCAAAACTGCTTCACTTTGACAGAAATGGCTATATATATATATATATATATATATATATATATATATATATATATATATATATATATATATATATATATATATATATATATATATATATATATATATTCTCTTAATCCGAAGTACATCCCGGATCTTTAGTCAAGCAGAATCTCATATATCGCTCATTACATCCTGATCAAACTTGGGAGACCATACATCCTACTATTGTTTTGTGTTTTTTGTAAAATTATGCTGGAGTCCTAAAGGGGGTGCCAGAGATAATGGTCCAAACCAGGTGACATCCTGTAGCCCATTTAATTCCCGAGGAGCGTGACAGCAACTGTTGCCTGTGTCATGTTTTTCTCTCTGGTTTTAGCTCTTTCCAGCACAGTCATAGCAAAAGCAGACAAGTGTGTGTCAAAAATGTGTGTGTATGTGTGTGTGTGTGTGTGTGTGAGCAAAATGACTGAGCGTGCGCCGCTGTCTCACTCCCTCACTTTCTCCTCTCCTTCTACTCTCGCTCTTTTTTGTCACTGTCACCGTCATTTTGCATTCTTCAAGTGTTAGGACTCGAGAGCACCTGTCATCCATGTGTGTATGTGTTGCGTTCAAAGACACTCTGCCGACAAAAACGCTCTCTCTTCCCACACATGTGCACGCACGCACACACTCATAAGTGTGACATGCCAGCACATTTACACGCACCCTTTTCATCTCAAACATATGCAAACTCACACATATTGGGCATGTGTGTGTGTGTGTGTGTGTGTTGGCCAATCACCCTGATATATTTGCCACTTGAAAAGACCAGAAGGCGGAGGAGGGAGCGGGGGAGGTAGAGTTGCACCTCCTACCCCCTCTGTTGACTACTTGAACTTCCTGGCAGAAGGGCCGTGTTGACAGATTGATATCTCCAAGATGGTCGCCCTGTTTGTTTTCTGAAAGAGGGATGGAGGGAGGAGGAAGAAGAGGAGGAGGAAGGCTAGCTGATAACCTCAGTGTTTACTCACTGCCACTATACTACTGACAGCAGGGTCACTGTGTGTGTGAGTGAGGGGGTGAATCAGGGGGAGACTAGCAAATTTCACCAGTGCTGGCACTCAGGATTAACTTTGACAACCGCCGTCTCACATACACACACACACACACACACACACACACACACACACACACACACACACACACACACACACACACACTCTCCCCTCTGGGCGACCTCATGGTAAAAAGTTGACTGGGCTGTAAATGAGCTTATGGATAATAGACGGCAGCATTTTAAGGGCCCGTCTGTGCCAATTTAACAGCTGAGATGTGCTGCTAACTGACATCCTGGGGCTTTTAGAGTGTGTTTCAGTGAGTTCTCTTCCTAATCCACTCTTTCATCATGCAGAGGAGACAGTAGGTGTGAGTGACCGAGGAGGAAGCGCTCTGATTTAACCTTCGACCCGGAAACAATAGCAAATGGCCAGGGAAATCGGGAGAGTAGGAGCTTGATGGGGAGTGTGTGTGTGTGTGTGTGTGTGTGTGTTGTCCAAAAGTGGAAGAGTCAACAAGTCAGACAGAGGCCTTTGTCTGCAGGCGCCTCTGTGTGTGTCTACCTTGTCACGTGGCATGGGCGTGTTTGTGTGCATTTGTGGAGGGCAGGTGGAGGCCAAGCTTTTTCTGAGGATATCTTTAGTAGGAAACCTTCAATCAGCCCTGTCTGTCTGCCTGCCACCAGTTTGATTTTATCTTGATTTTATAGACAGACAGCACACACATAGTGCCCAAAGGCAGCTGTCACGCCTCACTTCCTGTCTTTTGCCCCAACCCTCGCCCCTCACGCTCGTTCATCAAACCTGTCACCCTAATTGGCCCACTGAGTTACTTATGGTGCTCCTTAACAATGTGACACACAAACTCACACACATTCCCACTCAAGACAACTGCGTTGCAGTGGTTTTGTTAAACAGAAAATGTGATGGCTGCTTTAAATGCCAAAATTCCCTTATGGGAACCAAAAAGTGGCGATTTTGATTTGGTGAACTCTCTCTGACCTCTTTCCTTTTTCTTTATCTCTTCAGAGCAATCACTTTTGGAGGTAAAGCAGCAGCAGGTGAGCAGCGAGGAGCGCTCGGTCCAAGCATCCAGCCCGTCCCTTGTCGCGGTGACCCCTACCCAGCCCAAGAGGGAACACAGCGTCCTTTCCATTCTGCAGGGCACCAACAGCACCTCATCCTCCTCATCCACCAAGAGGGAGCCCAGCAGGCCGCTTCCCACCCGTCCACGTTGTGCTGACAGCCCTGAGCGTCCCCTGTATCCCCGTGCCCTCTACCCAGCTCTCAGGCCTCACCCTCACATCTCTGAAGACTTCCTGAGCCACAAACCTGGTCCACTTGGTTACCCTTCAACTCATTCCCCTGGCAACCAGTCTTCAGCCACACCTAGCCCATCTGCAAGGAGCAGCCCAGACATCAGCCCTCATGGTAGCCCCTCTGGACCAGCACCGTCCCCTGCTTCTTTCTACTCGACCGGACTGGGTTCCTACCCTAGCTACTCGCCACCATCTGCCCCCCTCGCTTCACCCTTCTACCCTCCAGGGGCCCCCTACTCACGTTACCTCCTTCCCCATCACTATCCTCTGCCTAGTGGTGGCGTCCCTGCAGTAGGAAGCATCTTTCCTAGGATGTACCCGCTCTACAGCAGCCTCCTGCCTCCTCATGTTCCCCTCCTGCCTTCTGACACAGCAGGGAGGCGCTTCTTGATGCCTGACCCTGTACACTCCTCCTCCATCTCAACCCACAGAGACTTCCTCCTTCCTGGGCCCACCAGTGCCTTCTCAGCCGCTACTTCTCTGAGAGACAAAGCAGGGCCTCACAACCCTTATCATGGGCACCCTCACCCACATGGACCAGCCCATGCCCCCTCCAGTGGCTCCCCAACTGCAGGCACAGCACCCCCAAGCGAGCAGTTGCCCACGAAGCCTACCTCAGCCCTGCTGGGCAACACCAGCGAACATCACCCTGATGAAGAGGCAATCAATCTGACCAAGGTTAAGCGTGGTGCAGGCTCAGCTGGTTACAAGGCGCTGCCTTACCCTCTGAAGAAGCAGAATGGCAAAATCAAATATGAGTGTAATGTGTGCAGCAAGACTTTCGGCCAGCTGTCAAACCTGAAGGTGAGGCTTGAGGCACCACCAAGTAGTTCCACGTATGACTTTGATTATCATGTCTACTTGTCTGATTTATTACCTTATTATCATTCCTGTGGACTTGGAGAATTGCACTGTAATCATTAGTCTGCAGAGCAGGTTTACAGCATTTAAAGGAGCAAGATGCTGTCATATCAAGATAAACAAGTTTAAAGTCTGAATATGCTAAGCAGATCTTTTCTTTTCCCCTCTGATCATGCAGGTTCATCTTCGCGTCCACAGTGGAGAGAGACCTTTTAAATGTCAAACCTGTAACAAAGGCTTTACTCAACTGGCTCACCTGCAGAAACACTACTTGGTTCACACAGGGGAGAAGCCACATGAGTGTCAGGTGAGAACTAATGTTAACGAAGATGTATTTTCACTGAAGTGATTCCCTAGACATCATTAACCAAATATGAGAGTGGGTTGCTACGAGCTGCTGACATCATTTCTTTGATCCTCTTCCAGGTTTGTCATAAGCGTTTCAGCAGCACCAGCAACCTGAAAACTCACCTGCGCCTCCACTCAGGGGAGAAGCCCTACCACTGCAAACTCTGTCCAGCTAAGTTCACCCAATTTGTCCACCTCAAGCTGCACAAGCGCCTGCACTCCCGTGAGCGTCCACATAAATGCCTCCACTGCCATCGCCACTACATCCACCTGTGTAGCCTGCGACTTCACCTGAAGGGTTACTGCCTGGCAGCACACCCCAACTCTGGCAGTCCCTCTGTCTCTAGCCAGGCCGCCTTGGAAGAAGTGCACCGCGCCAACGAGGAGATTGAGCGCTTCGACGTTAGCGAGCATGCTGAGCGGCTGGAGCAGCTGCAGGGAGGAGTGGAAATGGAAGCCATGTTGGAGAAGCAGGTCTTGGGGATGCTGTGGAGGGAGACTGACCTCAAGTCCTCTCACTTCCGTTCCCACCACAAGGGCAGCACCGCCGAGCTTCTGTCTGCAGGTTATGGCGCGTATGAGTCCCCGAATGAGACGTCGGTTATCAAGGTGCGGCGCAGCAGCCCCATCCCACCACTTCCTGCCAACATCACCGTTAAGCAGGAGTCAGAGGATCACTCTTAAACGACCATTTATACCCAAAAGACAGTGGGTCAAGACTGCATGGTGGACTGGGTTGCCAGGAGCAACAAATGTAAATAAACACCTGGTTGTTATCAGGAGTGACCACACCAGGTTTTAACCTATCAGGGACTCACGTACTCAGGGCTACAAGAGACACTGTCCCATGACTACTTAGTGGTTTATTATACTTAGAGACAATCATCTACCCAGGATTTACCTTTAATGTAATTAATATAATGCTATTATCATTATTGTTGTTGTATTATTTTGACTTTGTTTTCAAATGTCTTTGCTTTTTTTTTGATCAATTAGTTGTTGTATAACCTAATTTATTATACTTTTTATTTGTTGTCTTCAAAAGCAATAAGTGGAAGGGATGGTTACACTGATGGGGTGAAATCAATGTAAAAGTCTATTTTTCTGTTGATGTTATTTTGTGTTTCTCTGTGGCCATTTCTCTGTAGATAGTCACTCTCTCTATGCCTATATCTGTCCTGTGACCTCTGATTTATAGAACCAGGGGTGTCCACCTTTCAGGGTTTTACCTATTTAAATTTAGAAACCATTACAGCAGGTTGAAAGGGTTGAAAAACTTGCCAAAGAACGGCACATAGATTTATTGATTTTGAAAGAAGAGCTTTATTGCAACCCTGCTCAGTAGTTCCCTAAAGCGTGTCTGTGTCCTTTTCTGATGCCTACTTAATTTAAATGAAATGAAAAAGGACATTTTTTTTGTATATTATTCACAACGGTTACCTCAGTGTGGATGTTATAAAAATGAATGCGTGTCTGTATGTGTGCGTTTAAAGGGACAGCTGAAGGTGGGAGTTTTCTATTTATTTGCTTTTTTTTGCTACTTGAAGAAGAAGAAACCAAACTGAACTGGAGTGCAGCTCTTCATGTGGTCCAAAAGAGTGGCACAGCCCACTCAACATGTAGCACATAATGGACTCGGGAGGCCGGTGAGCCTCATCCCTCCTCTTGTTTTAATTTTTTTTTACAACACTGTCATCAGGGATGTGAACATCCTTAGATTTAGGAAGTCACACTTGACGCTAGAAACCAAAGTTCACTTGGCTTTAATTTTAAATGCACACCAAAAAACACGAAAAAGAAAAATCAAAACAAGGGAAGAAGGACTTGAGGAATCAAAATGCTGAAGAAGGGAAGATGTACTTTGTGTATATGATGAAGTGTTTGCTCTTTAGCAGTGGTCTCTCATTTGTATATGTTTTATTTTTTGTTTTGTTGTTATTATTGTTATTTGTTAATATTTTGGTTGAGAAACAATGGCCCCCTTTTTCAAGCATACCCGTCCACCATCTTGTCAATGAACTGGCATACACCAAAGCACCTCGGCCTTCTTTTATGCACTGGCCCCCCCTCCTCCTACTTTATATCTTCAGTGCCGATGCTTGCACTATTTACACTGTGTACAATATCTCTGAAACTGGTCATAACAGCATTAAGAGCCAACTTAATGTTAATACAGCAACTGTGATTTTCTGTAGCAGTTGTACATCAACAACCCGAACTCTGTAGCTGCACTCTCCTCTGTTTCATCATCTTTCTCTTTAACTAATGTTTGACCAAAGCATCTTTTATCTGTTCAGAGCTTTAAACTCCAGAGGAGAATCCCCCAATGAACTGTCTCTGTTTACATTCTGGTTTACATAGTTATTTATGTGCAAAAATGTCAAAAAGTGTAAATTATGATATAAATGTTCACTGCTCTAATCTAAACCTTGTGGCTCTGTGTGTTATTCTTTTAACCAGTTTTACTTTCATGGTCATCTTAGATAAATGACCCATGCACTTTCTTGGAATCATTGGATCTGTTGGATTCCTCTAATATAATATGACATAATATAATAATCTTAATTATTATAATAGAATAACATTATATAATCTTACCTAAAATTGTAAGCTCTTGGCTTCACTGTGTGAAGGGCTCTGTGTGTTGTGAATTGGCACAACATAAATACATCTGAAGTGAAATTAAATTGAATTTAGGGATGTCTTGCAGAGGCAGAGGAAAATAAACTAAACCGGAGGCTCGGTTTAAAATGAAATTTAATTCAAATAGCAACACTTGCAAAAGTCCATTACTAAATATTTGAAAAGATGATTGCAGTCCTAAACTGCGAAAAAAGAATTTAGGATTTTGAATAGAGGCCTTCCAGACCATGTTTTTATTTAATTTGTCTGATAAACCACTTCTCTGTTGTGTGTACAGACTGTGCTTAATTAGCATCTCCCTTGAGCTCCTTTTGCACCTGTGAAGCTGAAGGACAATTTACATCTTCATCACTCTCATTTGTATGTTCAGGGCTGTGACACATCGTCATAGCTCTGTCCAGCTTCAACCTGGGAAGAGATTTAAT
The DNA here is from genome assembly GCF_022539595.1 of Amphiprion ocellaris. Lineage (NCBI taxonomy): Eukaryota > Metazoa > Chordata > Actinopteri > Pomacentridae > Amphiprion > Amphiprion ocellaris. The sequence goes on from NC_072774.1 coordinate 16,995,900, forward strand.
CATCGAGAATGAGTAGGAACACCTGTGTGTGTGTGTGTGTGTGTGTGTGTGTGTGTGTGTGTGTGTGTGTGTGTGTGTGTGTACTGTACTCCTATCACAGGCATAGTTCAGGAGATGAAACTCATCAAATAAAAGCCACAAGTGATCACATGCAACTACATCAAATTTAAAAAAGAAAGAGAAATGATACAAACATCAGAAAAATCATCTCAAGCTAAAACACGTTTTTTAATAAGATAATGTTTTCAACTCTAAACTGTTCACATATTCCAGATTTTATCACTGGGCCTGCAGTAAACCAGACTCTTTGGTGGAAAGTCGTGAATCTTTATGTCAATTTCCGTGCAACGGCAAACTTTAAGACTGAAGCAGGAAATGGGAACACGGCTCTCAGTGCCCTTTGGGCTGCAGTAACTGTGGTCTGTCTTTTATCCTGCCATGCAGGAGACAGGGAGACAACATGGCTCATTTTAGGTCTTCAACGCAACAGTTTCAGTAAAATGTGGATATTTAGCCGATACACCAACTGAGACAGACACCAGATCACAAGCTTCAGCTGTTAGATCAAAAATATTACCTAGAATGTCAAAATAAATAAACAAAATTTAAAAAAAAAAATTGAGGATCAAAAGTTTAAATTTGTACCATTTATTTCAGTGAAGAAAATAAATACTGAGATTTTTCAAAATAAACGCACACAAAACTTCAACTGTGCAATATAGATTACAACCCTAACAAACTTTCTATATCATCTTAAGAGGTGATTTAAATGAAGAATGATTGCCTGATGATTCATGGTAGCTAGAGTGGTCACAGGAGGAAAAAATACCTGGATATGCAGAGTTTGAGACTCACAAATCTCATGTATATTTTACGATAATACTATAGTGCAAAACATCCCATAAACCTACACAGTCAGTTCATCAGGTTTGCTGTATGTGTATGAAACCCAGGAGACTGTCATCAGCACTCTGCAGTTCCTATGTGGAAATGCTTGGGCATGGCGTTGACAGTTCATTTCACCAATGATGGCATATTTAAAAAGCAAATAAAAAAACATATGGAACCTCTGTACTTGTAAATACCAAAAACATATTGTTTCTTTATTCCGTAATTTATTCTTGTTTGCAGTGATTGTGCCACTGCCATGCTTGCTAACCTTTCATGATGGAGAGACAGCTTTTCAATAATGCTGGATGAATGAAATGACTGTGCAGGAGAGCAAAAAGTGCAGCAGGGGTTCAAATGACTTATAAAAAGCTGTGTTTAGTGGGAATCTAAGTCTAGCCAGGTAGGATAACAAGTTTCTACCTTCCAAGAGGAGCACTGACTGAGTCCTCCACGATGTTGTGAAGAAATAGATGGCTTTAAGCACTATTGGTGAACAGCTAATGTGGGCTGGAAAAAAAAGATGCTTGTTATCGACGTTTGCTAACTAGACATCACAGTAGGTTCTCCAGTCAGTAGCAGACAGTGGTTGCAGACAGCACATCGGCTGCTGACATCAGAAAACACCTACTCAGAGACTCAAGGCTAGTTTGTTTCCTCACTCAAGAACAGAGATGAATCCAATTTTGAGTAAAATGAGTCGAAAATTAATCAGCAGTGCACCAATGAACAATACAGCAAAATACTTATGATGCCAAGGAATGTGAATCTCAAAGAATACATTCTGAAAAAGCTATTGTACTAAATTTACTGCTGTAGCATGAATTTTTTTTTAAAAGGCCATTAAATAGTTTAAGTCTCACACATGCAACAGGTTTTGACAAGATCAGTTTTTCAATTCAAACTCATTCTTTCTGATGCTAATCTGTGCGTACTGACATTTGGCACAAAAGACGTGATAAAACAAATTCCACCTCCATATTATTAATGATCCCACAGAGAGTAAGAAGTCACTGTATGAGAAAGCAGTATCAACCCATTACCTCATCACCCAACTCAAAACACTCGCTGCGCCCCCATCCTTTGACTCAGCATCTTTCACTTTTGCGCACTGCATCGCTCTTTCCTGTTTGTTCGATCTTATTATTACTATCAGGGAAACTTCTCAAGTCACCCGTTGACACTGCGAGTTCCACTACCTCAGCATGATGACGCCGGGGTTTCACAGCACTTTTCTGACCGGGGGAGGACATCACCTACCAGCTCCGGAGGAGGGGGGATATCCCACGAGGCCCAGAGACACGTATCGAAACGAGTTGCCTGAGCTGTTTATCAGCGAGCCGATTTCCACAGAGGGCTCGATAAAGTTTCAAATTTTATCTCATCTGTTGCAGCTCGGTCTTTCACAAGAACAGCTCCTTGCCAATGTGAGATACCCACAGTTGTGAAGAAAAGGGACGCCCACGATTTAAAGTTAAAGGAAACCGGACTCCATACACAAGCTGCTGGTTAACAGAAGACATTACTGGTGAACTTTAGAGCTCTTGTTTTCTGCATATATGTGCTACTGTCATCACTCAGTCATTTTTCCGTGGTTTCACATTTATGTTGTCTGTACGTACAGACTTTCTCAAGTCACTATCAAAGAGTACGAGAGGTCAGTTAACACAAAAGCTACGCTACTTTTTGCCGTATGAAGATAATGCTGCAATAATCTATCTTTTCCTAAACTCGGCCAGTGGGAAACCGGATTATGGTAAATGTTCGAACCATTCTGCTTTATCAAGAGACACAAACGGAGCTCTGACACAGTGATAGCTTCCTGAAGTTGAGATCCCGTTCACCAGTTTGCATGGTAAATATGTGGCCAGCACCCACAGTACACAGGTGGGAGAAGAGGTGTTAGAGGGTTTTACTGAAATGAAAACTTGCCAAGAAATACGCTGGTGTTTAGCGAGAAATGGGTTTGAGACTTTGAACTGAGAGTAGACAACTCAGAATTACAGTGCCACCACTGCAAAATGGGTAATTTTACCCCCAAAGGAAAATTAAATTCATGTAGCAGTAATGGAAAATTTCTGCTATTGTGGAAATGAACTAAATAAAACCTTCAATCACATCAAATCATATGTGTTTAAACTGATGTACACTAATCAGCTGTTTTAGTTGTGTAGTGCAACTAAAACAGCTCTGATCTGGTGGACTCAGAACCTTTTGGGATGCTCAGTGGTGTCTGAAACTAGGATGTTGGCAGCTGATCCTTCAGGTCCTGTGTTGGAGACTTAGTGGATCGAGCTAGTTGTGGTTCATCCAACAGCTGCTCCATCAGATTAAGATCTGAGAAATTTGGAGGTGAAGTGTTCCCCATGCTGGGCAAGCTATTCTTGAACAGTTTTGGCAGAGTGCTGAGGCCATCGGTGGGTTTGTTTGGTCTAAACCAACATTGAAGTTGGTGGTATGTGTCAAGGTAACTGGTTTCCCAGCAGAACATTGCATTTTAACAAGACGATCAGTGTTCTTCACTTTGCCTGTTTGTGGTTTTATTGCAGTTGATCATCAGGTTGTGATGTTCCTGTATCAGTCTTTGGGTAGTTGAAAATTATTATGTGTAGTTTATATTTACACTATACATATATATGATTCTTAGAGTATATGTTGGTACATTTGCATAATACTATACAACAGTGTCATTCAGCAGGACAGATATGTTGATCAACCTGCAGACTCAACCACATAGTCCCTACTCCCAACGCCAACCATTTTGCACTTGTTCTACTCACACTATTGTGAAGATGATTTTTACTCAGTCTCTCTTAAGGAGCAAGAATGTTAGTCGCCTGGTGTAGGAATGACATGCAGCAAAGGTCCATCAGGCCAGGAGTCAAATCCTGGACTCAGCTAATTGGAAGATTTTAGCCAGTGTGGTTTCCACTCAGCCATCACTCAACTTTGGTTATTGTAAAAGCTTAATTCTTTTGTTAAGGCCACATTTTCAATCCTTAAGTTCCTCCTTGAAATAGTACAGTTTTCTCATGGATTCTGCATTAATCACATATATCTTTTGGTTGTTTCTATGGTAGTATTTTCAGTCACTGGATAAAGAGCTAAGGGGTTGCACTATGAAGCGAGATTAATGGGTTATCGAGGTATGCTGAGCAAGAGTTTTCAATCTCGCAAAGGTAGTATTCAAAATATGTGCAAACCAATTGAGTTACATTTTTGAAATCCCACTGAAAGAAGCCGCTACAGTGGGCAAACTAGAGTTGCTGCATGTCACTGGCAAAAGCTCTCTGCACCTTCACTGCACAAAAAACTGAACAAAAATTGTTAAAATAAACCTGGAAAACCCTTGCTACCAGAAAAGTTATCTTCAAACAATGGTACAATAAAAAACAGTTAAATCACAGTTAGCTACTGTATGTACCTCAAAAACGGCATATGAATGTGTTCTATTATTTTACAAATTTATTTATTGAAATTTAATTAAAAATAATGTTAAAAAAAAACAACATAAAAAACACTTATAAAATAGTACACCTCTTTAAAATGCAGGCATATAGTGGGAGCTTTCAGATTATTATGTAAAGAATAACAGAAATTCAGTAAATATATTAGAATTTGTATTAAATATGGAAAAATCTAGAATTCAATATTCTGAAATCCAGTTGGTACAGAAATAGTAGTAAGGTTATCATAAAGTAACTGTAAAAACGTGAAATTAACTGTGGACTTTATTCTCAGTTTTGGTATGCTTTTTATTGTTAACTTGTAAAGTAATACTTTTGAATTTGGAGTTTTGGATTTTAGTTATCATCTGTAATTTAGCAAAACAGGGAAAATTTGCCAAATAATATTAAACTGTTAGAAGAATTACAGTTTAAACATGTTTTTGAAAATAAGTTAGTTTGTTAAAATTTGGTGAAGAAAACCTCGGCTGACAAAGAAAGTTGCTATATACCACTGTCATATCCAATATTTCTGCTTGGGATTTTAGGTTTTGTTGAGCTGTTTTAGGTAAAGAAAGCCTTAAAAGCCTAAATTCCCAAACAGAATTATTGGCTGAGCTGAAGTTGCTTCATAATACGCCAATCTCATGGTGATCAGTAGTGATAAACAGTTGGATGGTTTGTGAAGCACTTTGGATGGGCTATGCACAAATGACTGACACACTGTAATGAAACTAATGGCATGTGACCATGAATGAGAATGAATCCTGAGAATTTTCATGACCCCTCACCTTTCATCCAACATTACCAGCAGGCGGAAACTTTCCAGACACTTGGTGTCCAGATTTCTGTGATCTTCTCTGATCGTCACGCAGCTTCAGACTGTCAGACTGCAAAGGAGAGACGAAGAGTCGACAGTAAACAGCAACAGAACTGCTGGCATTGTTTCAGTGAAAATACTCATGATTTATGCAGACACACACACCCACGCCCACACACATTCTCACTCACACAAACAAACATGCACACTTAGTAAGAAATGCATAAACACACGTAGAGACACTTGGAAACACGCATGAGCTTACTGTATGACTACAAATATAAACACGTACTGTGATATTTACTTCCAAACACACACACTAACAGTGATGCACATACAAAAGCCAGAAAATTAACATTAATCTTCTTTCATGTCTCTATTTACTGATTAATCATTTGTCTCTCAGGAGATCTTGTCATTTTCCCCTCTAATGTTGTGATTAGTTTCTATCAAACCGAAACCGCAAACCCTTCAACGCCCACACACACGTATACAGACACACACACAAACATACTCCCCGTCTCCTCCAAGCTTCGTTCCAAAGTGACGCCACTGAAAACGATTTTGGAAACCGAGCGGCGTCCCCAGCGGCTGTTTTCCCGTAAACGCATTGCAGCACGTCATCACGTCAGTCACATTCAGTAGAGGAAGGTCACTGGTCAGGACAGATGACTCAGATTCGTGACCCCCCCTTTGCCTTCCTAGAAATCCACTTTTCTTTCCCAAAACTTTGTGGCAGGAAGTCGAAACCTTTTTTGGTGTTGGCTGACAGAAGATGTTCACTTTTAGTTCATCATCGCTTTGAGCTGTTGCACATTTTGATGAGCTAAGAGTCGATATCTTCAGTACAAGTTTGAAGATGTGGACAGTCTTCTTTAAAACCTCGTTGTGCCATTATCAAACTGATTTCTGTATCTCATCAGATCTATTATAAACAAATGAGAGCGTGATGGAGATTAGTGGGAGCCAAATGTTTCTCCAAATTAAGACCACATTTCCCATAAATCCTGTTGCTGCCTGTCACTGATGTAAGCTGTTCTTCCTCAACTAATGGTTTCCTCTTTGTCTTTAATCAAGAGAATAAAGATGTTGGACATTTTTTTTCTTTTGTCTTTTACAACTGTCACATGAAACCTGTTTTATCAACAGGCCTTTATGCCATGTGTTGTATTTTAAACCATGCTAGTGGCATGGTTCCATGAATGGCAATGGTGGTTTGTCATTATTGTTATGGAGTGGCACAAAAAAACAGCATTTGTGGTCTCTAGAGGATGAATCCTACTCAGAAAAATAAAGCTGTTAACTAGAGAAACAAAAAAGGTTCTCCACGTAATTTCACAGAAGAACCAGTTGTAGTTCCACAAAAAACCTTCAAGCAAGAGGTTCCATAAAGAACCCCAAGTGGTGCCTCAATGAAGCATCAAAAAATGGGTCCTTTGGGCAACATAAATGGCTCTCCCAAGAACTTTAGCAAAACTGGTTTCTTAAGAAAACATTTTCAAGATTGTTTGCTGTGAATCCACTTGGCTCTATTTTGATAATAGGACATAATAATCATTTAAGTATTTTTTTAAAGCAAAAAAAGGCGCCCTTCCATTAGTATACATTTAATATTTTGGGTTCTCAACCATCGATCATACAGAATAACATATTACAAGATGCCATCTTGGAATTTGTAAATCTGTAATGGAAATTTCTTACTGTTTTATGATGTTTTTAAGTAACAATAAAATAATTTTCAGTTGAAGTTCTAATTTATGGGTTTTCATGCCAATAGGCAAATAACTACAGAAAGTATGTGAAGAATCATCCAATAAATAAAGAGGTTCTTCAACTGTTGATGGCACTTCTGAAGAGCTTTTGGAACCATTTATTATACTGACTTTGGTGATCTTCTGACTTTATATCTCGCAGAATCATGAGTGAGATCTTTGTTTTTATTGAAACAAACTATTTGATGGACTACCTTGAAATTTGGTAAAAACATTCATGTTCCCACTGGAATGAACTGTTAAAATTTTGTTAATGCAATGTTTCACTTAGCTTCATCATCAGGTCAAAAATTATGTATTATTTTATTATAAAATGCCTAAAAAGCTGAAACGTCTATCAGTCTCAACTGGACTTGGTGTCTGTCATCACCATTAAAGCAAAAACACCACTGTGTGAGGCACAGTCTCTCTCAGCCACGAGCAAAACTGTCAGTTTGGAGTTTCCTGGTGCAAATGATGACAAAATGATTTTACAAGCCACACTGGAGCTGTTAAGAAATAGTCAAATGGCATTTCAGCACCACTGCCACCAAGTGGTATCTACCACAACTTGAGGTTGAAACCAATGTGGGAGTACATTGAAATGTGATGCCACTGACAGATGCTAGATGTTCTCTCCAAAAAGACAATCCTGTTTGTTGGTTAAAAAAAATGCTAACTTTCTTCTATAAATGAATCAGCGTGGTCTCAATTACTAAAACCAGGCCTCTAATAAGAGCACTGGTGGTCGTTTAGGAAATGATTGCCCCATTACTAAAATTTGAGGAAGGCTGTGATGTCTGCCATGTGGTTTCTGATGTACTCTCCCCGTGGTTCTTGACTTGTTTTTGGACTTTTGGAGCGTCTGTTGAATATGTTGACTGTTGCACTCATTTTACCTTTTGGTGTGATTGACATTGTTCTGGTTCTGTATGTAAAGCAGCATATGCAAGCCCCTGTACTGGACTGTCGCTTTGACTGCTCCTCTTCTACTCTGCCTCCTGCTTTGACTGATTGGACTTCTACACTGTGCTCCAGTCAAGGTGCACCTGACTTTGCTGCATCAGTTTAAAATCTCAGAAAACTGTCTATCTGTGCAACTATGAGCAGAATCTGTGTCTCTTGCTTGACATGTTTCTGGTAGGATAGATGGACCGTAGTTGTACCAAAAACTTTTGTCCTTTGCTGACCTGCACACTTGTTTGTGACGGGTGGCTGGCCCAAGTGTAGGATTTTGTTACAAGCTAAGTTCATTAAATTGATGTGTAAATATAAATGATTAGACACCATGTATAGAGGTGTTACTTGCTGCTATGATTTTTATTTGGTTAGTAGGAGCAGGTAGGATTTTAATTTAGTTCTTTGCTGTTTAAAGACCGAAAGCAATTTTAAAAGTTCTGGTTAAAACCTGCGCTGATTTACGTTGTTATCATAAAAGACTACTACTTATTACAATTACATTAAACTTTGGTTTTGATGGTTCATTTGTTGCTTCCCTTTACCCCAATGAGATTGGTTGAAGCTAAAGAATCTGCAGTTATTATCTCCAGACACAACACTGTAAGTAATTAAAGCCACCAAGACACTGTCACGAAATATTTCAGTAAGTTCAGTGTTAAAACTGGATGTCTTTCCTGTGGGGCCATGTAGCTGAGGAAACCAGCCTATGTGTGGATCTGTTTTCAGGAAGGCAGTGTTTGCTTCAGTCTGAGGCAGCGAGGCGTATTCTCGGAGTGCGTACAGAAACACTCCCCCACTCTATAGTTTGTCCTGGCTTCATGCTGAAAAATGGCACCCACCACCAAAAGCAAAATCTGATCTTCGAACCAGCTCCCACATGTACACACCAGATGTCACATGTCAGTGTGAAAAGGTATAAACATTACCTTCCACCTAAAATGGCTTCGAGGCTGTCACGACTGATTTTACCACATCATACGGATGTAGACAGAGGCCTGTCTTACAGGATGGCAGAGGAAGTGAGTGTATTCTAGTTCATGTGGCTCATAAAAACCACAAGCTATTAACTCCACGCACACCCCTGCTATCTTTCAACATACACACTCTGCATGGATGTTATTAAAAAGAAATAGACCAAAGTGAACACCCACACACACTTCTATGAAAACTGAAACAATTCCACACACACACACACACACACACACACACACACACACACACACACACACACACACACACACACACACACACATCTCAGTACAGTAAGTGACTGCAAATAAGAAAAGGAAACTAGCAGACAGTCTTTCTTCTCTGAAGGAAAAATCGTGGGACCATAGTTAAAAATAAAATGATAATTAACAGTTAAGCACCTCGTTATGGTAGTTTTTTTAGTAGACAATTTTTCTCAAATTAAAAGATACTGTCAGTGAAATTTCTGACAATCCCGTTTTTATTTTAGTCATTTGATTTCTTACATAAATGCCATGAGCATTTTTTTTTTATGAAAATGTGGCAAAAATGACAAGTGTGCTATGGACATTTCCTCTCTGTGAAGGTATTTCTGTATTTGTTCATCCAATTAAAATTCAATTAAAATTAACTTTTGTAGTTGTTTTTTTTACTTAAGATAAATCAATTTTATTTAGTTTCTTTTATTCCTACTTATTAGCTTTTTTCTCTGTTCGCATTATATCAAAATCTTCTGTACTTAGAAAACATTTTATGCCCTATTTCTATTTGAACAGCATGATTTAACAGTATTTTTAAAATCTTACTCAAGATCACATGAGATCAGATAAGGTGTACATCTTAATGTGTTACAATTTGACTATATTTACACCAACTATTAAAAGATAAATTTAAATCCAGTAGTGTCACGTTTGCAAATTCTTTCTTCCCTTGAACCAGACACCAGTTTATAGTGCATGCTGCAGTTTGACTTCATGTTTTTCATACTTGTCTGTTTTACAAACACACCCCAGCGTCCTCATTAATAATCAGTGTCTACAGCCACACGCATGCAGAGGATGACTGAGGTGACTCAGCAGAAAACAGGCATCTTGCTCCCCGTTTCTCGGCCGACCCCTTCTGAACCCTCACACATGTGGAGCCTGGTTCTTCTTCTCTTCATCTTTAAACCGCAGCAGCTGGCGTCTCCTCCTTAAGACCATCCACATGTCTCACACGTCAACATCGTTTCTGCATCTGACCTGGTCACCGAGGAAGCATTTTATATGGTTACTGGAACACAGCGGGTGTGTGTGTCTGTGTGATGATTGAAGATGTTTGTCATCCCCCTGATTCCCATTTAAAAGTTATTGTCAAATTGCAAATAACTGCTATTTAACAGTTAATATTACATCACCGCAGTCGTTGCATTGCCAGACATTAGACTGGCTGCACATATTTGTGACTTTTGCAGTCGCCACGTTTCTTTCTCTGCATGTAAATGTAGCCTCAGTGGCTCTCTGCAGGGTGGAGTCAGGTTGTCAGGAAGATATAGCTCACCTGGTTGGACTCTATTTATGCCAGCTCCAACTCTCTCTCTGGCTTTTGCTTGTGTGGGTTGCACTTGGTTTCTTTGCTGCGCTGCAAATCAACCCCACGGTACATTTCTTACAACACTGTTTGCATTCCACCTTCTCACTTTCTCTTTCATGTAGGTAAAAATTTAACTCGCTAAGGTTTTTTTTATTTTCTTGAGGGAGTTGTGACATTATCTTTGCAAAGTCACCCCAGGAAACAAGATTATCCAAGTAGCTAATGATATAAATTCGTACCGCGCAGCAAATTAAAGGAGGCTGAACCACAGTGTGTCAGTGCAATGACCTACTGAGTGTACAAAAATAAGAAAAACATGAATGAAGAAAGGACTAGCATTTGAATACCGCTGTGTTTAGATAAAATGTCATAGAGTGGTGTCAGAGGTGGTCAAACAATGACAATAATTAAACACCTGGATCTTGGAGAATGCAGTCTTCCACCAATGTCAATGCTCATCTCACAATGTTAAAGTTCTTCTCCTGGTGTTGATCAAACCTCTAAAAACTCATCTGCTCATACACTTTTGCTGTGAAATAAGTAGACATTTTATTTTTGCACATTTGTCACACTTAAATGTTTAGATCGTCAAAATAATTGTAATATAATACAAAGATTTTTTTAAAGTTATGTTTTTACATGATGATTTCATTTATTGAAGGAAAAATCCTGTCCAGCCCCACCTTGCACAGTGTGAAAAAGTAAATGCGCCTTTTGCTACCAATCTACCAATTGACCAAATTAATTTGGCAACTGGGTTCAGTTTCACCAGCCACACCCATGTATGATTACTGCCAGGCTTGTTGAATCTAAACACCACTGTGAAGTAGCTAAAGGGTCTCAAATAGCAGCACATGATGCCACGTTCTGAACAAATTCAAGAAGAAAACAAGGTCATTGACATTTATCAGTCTGGAAAGGGTTACAATGGTATTACTGGGGCTCTGGGACTCCAGAGAAACACAGTTAGAGACATTATCTACAAATGGAGTAAACATGAACAGTGGTGACCCTTCCCAGGAGTGGCCGGCCTACCGACACTTCTCAAACACTGAAAATCTACATTACAGGACCTCTGACTTTAATGAAATATGATGGAACAGGCTTTGATCTTATAAAACAAAAATCACACTTGATTTCGTGACCATATCATGACATGATTTAATTTGCTCCTTTTGGTTGTATGGGCTGCATTGTTGTATTGTGTTTTGTTATGTTACTATTATTATATTATTATTTTAATGTTTCTATTTGAAAAATGTTCAAAAAGACAAATAAAAAGAGAAAAAAAAATCTACATTACAGACAGCTATTTGTAATGTTGGATTAATTCAGCCACACATGCACAAACTGAAGACTGAGTCTGAAGAATAAATATACAGAAAGCCTAACCAGGGGCGGATCTAGAGAAAAATTAATAGGGTGGCAAAGGGGCAAAGGGGTGGCAGATACATTTTAGGGGGTGGCATATTTTTTTTATATATATATATATATATATATATATATATATATATATGGCAGAGTCATGTGATGATTGGCATTGGTTTGGATGAAACCAACCAGCAGGTGTTATCAAATTGATGCAAATACTGCTGAAATAAGTATGTTAAATAAGTAAATATCATTTGTATTTGTTAGCCAATCCTTAACATGAGTTGTTCTTATTAGCTGCCAATCACAGTATGTGATTTGATATGTCTAGCAGAAAGGGGAAAAGATTTAAACTGAAATAAAGTCAACCTTATACATTTTGAAGAAACCAAATGCTAGATATGTTAAAAATGTTTCTTAAATTTAGCAACAAATTAGATTAAGACTAGACAACGTCTCTGTTATGCACTGTTTTGGGAAATCTGCATTTGTGTGATCTATGCTGACGTTACACCTGCCACAATGATAACATTATTAATTCATCTAGAACAGAGTCAGAGTCCAGATAATTTTATTTATTGTCTTAGATTTGTGGTTTTATTTTTTGATGCTCTTTATTTGAGACATTTCTTACAATAATTCTATAATTCCAATATTTGGATATTCTTAAGAATTAAGGATCTACTTATCATCTTAAAATTAAAAGACTAACTACATCAGATAATAATTTGTCCAAAAAGGTAATTATTGCAACAGGTGTACCTCTTACTCAGATATATTATACTAACACAATATTCATAGCATGTGGACCAGCTGGACCAGAGATAGTCTGATTTACCTTTCTCTGTCTGAGCTCTGTGTGCCTTCATTTCTTTCTCTCTCTCTGAACTCTTCCTCCTCCATCTCCTCTCTGGGATGCTCTTCCTCCTCTCTTCTTTTAGGCTGGGAAAAGCTGCTGGTGGTTCCCTTCCTCTTCATTCTTTACTGTCTCCTACAAGAATCACACTGACTGAACTATGTTTTTCCTTTGATAATTTTCATTATTAACCCTTTAAGACCCACCATTGTGCAAGTCTGCCAGGACATATTTTTACATTTTTACATGCTGTAGTGCCATTTTTTGGAGTATTTTTATTTGCTTTACATCAGAATAACCCTGATATCCCAAATTTTAATAATATGTATTGACTTATGTCTTAACTACTACAAAAAAAATGCTTAAAAGTGCAATAAATCTTAAAAAAATGAAAATCGTTTTTGTTTTTTTCACATATATTTCAAAATACAGAAACTGCATAGCTGTATCCCTCAAATTTGTAAATGTAAAAAAGTTGCACAATATCCTTTGGAACCACAAGACATTTATTTGGAGTCTGTACATAATTTGCTTTTTGAGATATGGTCAATTTTGTAACCTGTAAAAAAAAACGAAAATAAACAAAAATTTGCAGAGACAACGTCAGCATCAAAACAAATGATTTACAATAGTGCAATCAAATTTTAAGTGTGCCAGATACTTATGAACACACATATTTTATGTACAAAACCATGGTCAGACCATAAAAAGTGCATTTGAAAATAAAAGAAAATCGTTGTTACTGAGTTGAATCAGAAACAGTATTTTGATGGTCTCCTGGTCCAAGTACTTGGACAGGTCTGATGGAGAAGGGCTGTCCACATATTCTGACAGAGGTGGCTGGACACCTGGCCTCCTTTTCGGCAGGCAGGAAATGTGGCAGAGAAGGTAAGCTGTCAGGTTCCTTCTCAGTTTTCCAGCCAGCTGTAGGGAGCGCCTCTGGCCCGGAGCGCTCGCTGGTGGAGCGGCTGCTGCAGCGTCTCCTGGCTGGAGGCCGGTCTGTCCCTCTACCTCTCGCTGGGTACCAGGACAGCAGGAGACCTCCATTCTCTCCTCTTCCTCCTCCTCCTCCTTCCCAACATTGTAAATGCTGCACACAGAAAAAGTTACGTGGTACGTTAGCTGTGCGCAGCACATGACTTGTAAAAATGATGCGTATTTTGCGCGGAATCCTTTCGGCGGCGTTCCATGTATATTATACTTTCTTTACTTTTCTCCAACTCAAAACAAACAACTTCTCATGAATACAGACTTACATGTCACTGGGATGATCAATTCCTTCGATAAGATCGGCTTCATCCGCGCTGGTGGCAGAACCGGGCCAGACGAGTGGCTGGACTCTTCATCCGACGCTGTAGTTTGCTGGAGAGCTTTGCTCCAGATGTAAAATAGTTTGGCTCGACCAGGTTTTCGCGGCTCCTCAACTAATGTGTGGAAGTGTGTCAAAGGTGTGTGTGGTGGGTCCGTGTACGGATCTGGTAATTGGATTTTCCGTTCTGAAACAACGGGTATTGAAAAACATTATTTGATTTTCGTTTTAAAATACAAAATACAAAAATTAAAATTGAAATACAAGGCGTTTTTCCTTTTCATGATCAAAAAGGGATATACGATTTTTTTTAAATGCTTTGATTTTCGTTTTATATTTAGAATAACAAGAAAGTAAAATCAGTAAGAGACAGAAACGAAAAAAAGGTCAGTTTTTTCATTTTCTGAGACCGGTGTTCCACTTTAACTGGTGATCAGGTTAACTGGCGATAGTTTCCGTCTCCAAATGTTTCGTCCGCAGATTCGTCACGATAAGACCTGGATTTACGTGAAATAAAGATAACAGATAAAGAAGACCTCGCCGAAAAACGCCGGCATCATTATTTAATAAAGTCTATATCCATGCAAATATCATCTACAGACAGTAAAACGAAACGTGCGGGCCGAAATAAATAACACGTATTTTTCAAGTACGGTGAGAGGATTCGAAACCACGTAATCCAGCGATAAAATTACGAGACCCACCGTTTTACTCATTGTGCTACCAGTTAGCCCGACAAGCATTCCGCTTCATCTACATAGATCTTTGTCATTCTGTCAGGTGTTTAACACCTGGTGTTGTTCAGGAATCACGCCCATGTCAACTGGGGATAATCACAACTTAACACAGACTTCCTGGTTAAGAACGAGTCAGACAACTATTTATTGTCTCACTAAGAAAACCCACAACATGAAAGCACGTCCGCTGCTGTGTTGTGTGTTAGTTTGTGTGTTCAGTGGAACAGATCCAGAGCAGAACTTCGAGCTTAACTCGGGTTTGTTCTCAGAAACACTCAGACCCTCAGCAGCCTCCCATCAGAACAACACGCAGCAAAACATCAGCTGGATTTGCTAAAATAAACTGGAACAAACTGCGACCACGTTGTTTAAACTAGTCACTCCGAAAACAATAAAAACTCGTTCAGTCATCCACGTCCTGACGTCATTCAGAGCACTTTAACCACTGACAATATTTTTTTAAAGGAAGTAAAGGGATTCGATCTGGTCAAAACAAACAATGGTTTATTCGCCCTACACAGTAAGCCATAGGCACCTATTGGAGGTATTGAAGTAGACTACATTCACATTTGAACGTTACAGCTACAGATATTCCTGCTGGACACTGCTGTGGGTTTTCTTGGTGAGACAATAAATAGTTGTCTGACTCGTTCTTAACCAGGAAGCCTGTGTTAAGTTGTGATTATCCCCAGTTGACATGGGCGTGATTCCTGAACGACCACCAGGTGTTCAACACCTGACAGGATGACAGTGCTCTATGTAGATGAAGCGGAATGTTTGAAGAGCTGATCGGTAGCACAATGAGTAAAATGGTGGTCTCGTAATTTTATCGCTGGATTACGTGGTTTCGAATCCTCTCACCGTACTTGAAAAATACGTGTTTTTTATTTTGGCCCGCACGTTCCTTTTTACTGTCTGTAGATGATATTTGCATGGATATAGACTTTATTAAGTAATGATGCCGGCGTTTTTCGGCGAGGTCTTCTTTATCTGGTATCTTTATTTCACGTAAATCCAGGTCTGATCGTGACGAATCTGCCGATAAAACATCTGGAGACGGAAACTATCGCCAGTTAACCTGATCACCAGTTAAAGTGGAACACCGGAAGTGGTCATCAGCAAGTGTGGCGCCAAACGACAACAAGATTCTCAGAGGGCGGAACCAGAGAGCAGCGATTGGTCAGACCATAGATAATATAGAAGACGGCGCGCTAGCGTGTCTAGTCTATGTACATCTATGGTCGGCACGTCTGGTAGCAGCTCTGGCTGCTGTTGACCTTGTTTTTGGACTAAAACACGGTAAGAAGATAAATACTTCTAACCAGTGTCGTTGTTTTGTTGTACGTTAAGTCAGCGACTTGTGAAGAGTTGTGTTTTGTCGTGTTTGAGCAGTTGGTCCGGACGCGTTAGCTAGCTAAGCGGCTAAGTTAGCTAGCGGGCTAATTAACACAGGTGGCTAACTTACCGCTGAACACCTGTGTTAGTTGCTGCCCCAGGTGTCCGTCATTATTAGAATGACCTTCTCAACCTGTATTTCTCTTCTGTGTATTTTAGCTTTTAAAAAAGTTATTTTACTTTAAGGTTAACTGAAACCCGTTGAGCTGCACTTAAGTTTAACATTCAGCTGGTTTGAATTAAATCACGCTTGACTTAACATTGCAGAACATTACCTCTCTGAATCTCCATAATTTCATTAAATTCCTTCTCTCTTTCACTGCTCAAGTTCAATCCAGTATATAAAGTGACATTAATAGGGAATAAACTAACAACCAGCCATTGTATTTATTTATTACTGCATGTATTTGTAGTAAAACATGAGTTGAAACATCCTACTTTTGGATCTAGAACTGCACAAGCCGTTCATTTTCAGTCACCTGACGAGTTAAACTCCCCTTTTTATGTAAGGTTGAAGCAGAAAGTCTGAGTTAACAAAGAAAGTTCTTTATAATTTGCGATACCTGTTATCTCTGACTGAAGTTTTAGTTTTTTTTTGAGCCGATTTACACGTAGAAACTTTGTTCAGGAAGATTTCTCAGTGGCTCAGAGGACAGGCTGCTTTTTACACAACCTTGTAAGAGAATGTCTGTCAATGCTTTCAGCAGAATTTAGAAACACAACACTTCCTAAACAGATATTTTGAGGCTGTGAGGTCGAACGTTTGAGAGTATATCAGTGTGTTTGTGGTCTTTGTGTTTCTAGGTGGAAGCTGAATTAGTGAGGATGACTCCTGCTCCTGTCATCTCTAAGCTCCTCACACATCTTTACCTGCACATGAGGAAAATCACTCCTGTAGAATGCAGGTATGTTTGTCATCATTATAAAAAGATGTTGCCTGGTGACCTGTCAGAAACCCATTATACAGAGTCAGCCAAAATAATGTTTACACACATCAGGAAAAGAAAAACTTTTATAAATATTTCAATACCAAAGTTATTCAGACATCACAAGATTAATAAAAGTTATCTTTGGCCTCTACAATTACAAGAGGTGCTCAAAGTGGTGGCCACTGGCTTCCAGACATTTCTGTTGTGTTGTAGACGTCACTTGTTGATGCTCCATTCATGAGGGTAATGCCATCTGTTGGGAAAACATCGTACAACAGGACACAGAGTTATCGTGATTTGATCAAACTTAGAAAGAGGTATCTATATTCAATTTCAATTCAATTTTATTTATATAGTGCCAATTACAGTCAAATTGTCTCGAGACGCTGTACAGAATCCATATGCCTGACCCCCAGAGCAAGCCAAAAGGTGACAGTGGCAAGGAAAACACCCTTTTAACAGGGAAAAAAAACCTCGTGCAGAACCCAGCTCTAATGTGGGGGGACCCATCTGCCTGCTGGCCGGGCGGGTTGAGAAGGACAGAAGAGGTAGAGATAGAGAGGGATAAAGGTAGAGGGTTACAGTTGGTGGGAGAACAACCACACATCTGAAGCATCCAGCTCTGGGACCAAGGACACTCAGAGAAAGGACACAGGGAGAAACAGAGTTAGTGTAATGCAATAATGGTATATATAGTAAATACATGGGTAGATAGAGAAGGGCTCAGTGCATCCAGCGAGGTCCCCCAGCAGCCTAGGCCTATAGCAGCAGAACAATATGTGTAGAAGTACTTATACAAATGAAATATTTATAAAAGTTTTTCTTTTCCTGATGTGTGTACATTATTTGGGCTGACTCTGACTGAACTTAATGAGAACAAAACTGTCATTTAATTGTTGCTCTGAAAGCTTCTTTAGTGAAAACCAGCTGGTGTTCTGCTTTGAAACAAACTGCTGTTGAGGTCTGTGTTTTTAGGTTTAACCCCACAGTTTCTGAATGAACTGATAGTTTGTTTTTTTCCTGATCAATGTGGACGTTATAATTGATGGTAACATTTACTGATCATATAATCAGCATGACAATATAACAGTATAACATTCTGACCACCTGACTAATACTGTGTTGGTCCCTTTATGCTGCTAAAACTCCTCTGACCCAGTGGTTCATCAGAACCTCTGGGGATGTCCTGTGGATTCTGTGGATTCTGTGGGTTGCAGGGTGGGTCCTACCTAGACCAGGCTGATCCTGGACCATTCCACAGATGCTCCATCAGATGTGGATGTGGGGAGTGTGGAACCCAGGTGAACAGCTTAGCTCTGTCGTGTTCCTCGGACCACTCATGAGCTGTTTTTATTTTGTCCTGCTGAGGGTGGCAGCTGGCATCAAGGACTGCTGTTGCCATGGAGACTAGGGGGTTGTTTGTCCTGCAGTGTTTAGGTGGTGGTACATGTCAAACATCCACATGAATGTCAAGGTTTCCCAGCAGAACGTTGCATTAGAACAGTGGTTCTCAAATTTTTTCTGTCGGGCCCCCCTTCGGAGGACAAAGAACTTCCGCGCCCCCCCACCCATAACTTTGTGTGTGTGTGTGTGTGTGTGTGTGTGTGTGTGTGTGTGTGTGTGTGTGTGTGTGTGTGTGTGTGTGTGTGTGTGTGTGTGTGTGTGTGTGTGTGTGTATATATGTATATATATATATATATATATATATATGTATATATATATATATATATATATATATATATATATATATATATATATATATATATATATAAATAAAATGTTTTAATATTAAAACGTGAATATGCAGGGCTGTGTTATTTTATCTGATTCCATTTTGTTGTTTTTCACAGTAAAGATCAGGGGTGTCAAACTCATTTTAGTCCAGGGACCACATAAAGCCCAATCTGTTCTCCAGTGGGCCCCACCAGTAAAATCACAGCATAATAACCTATAAATAACCACAACTCCAACTTTTCCCCTTTGTTTTAGTTTTTTTTTTTTTTTTTAAAGTACATTGGGAAAATATTCAGATTTAATGAACTATCTTTTTACAAAACATTATGAACCTGAAATTTCTTATGGAAAATACGTTCAGTTTCAACAGTAGCCTATTATGCCTCAGTTCGTCATTTACACATGCATTGTAACTGCCAGATAACAGTTATCTACAAAAACACAAAACATTCAGTCACAGCTATCTGGAACTGAACAATGTAGTATTTTACTTTATGATCAGAACAACTTGTCAAGGTCTAGAAATTATTTTAAATTTACAGTTTTACAAATTTACCATTTACAGTAATTTTTATCCGACCTGCGGGCCGAAATGGACCGTCTGGCGGGCCGGTTTTGGCCTGCGGGCCGTATGTTTGACATCGCTGGTAAAAATAATCGGAGGAGATGAGAGGAGTACGTGACGTGATCAAGTACGCTGGTGTTCCGACTGCACATTAACGATGCGTTCTCCCGTTCTCTAGAGTCTGTACTTCGGAGTCTGAACGGCCAGTGCATGTACCATAGATATATATACAAGATCATTATTATTATTATTTATATCTATGGCATATACAGTCTATGGGGTCAGCACAATTTCAGTATTGTTGTACGCCGCGAAAAACATGCCGACGTTAAAACAATAGTTCAGCTAATTAGTTCCGTGTTGAAGGACCTTTTCCTCTTTCCCTTGCGCCCCCCTTGACATGCCTCTGCGGCCCCCCAGGGGGGCGCGCCCCACTATTTGAGAAACACTGCATTAGAACAAGATGATGGATGTTGTTCTCTTCAGCTGTCAGTGGTCAGAATGTTGTGGCTGATCTGTGGATCTGTCTGCCTTTACTCTTACATCCAGAGTTATACAAAAGTGTAGTATGTGTGCAGTGCAGAAGAGATTTACTTTATTGTATGCATTTTTTTTGTTTTTTAAGGGAGAGCATTTTTTTTTATCCACCTGAATGAAGACCCAATCTTTCCCTTCAAAGGATAGTTAATAATTACTATGGCTTCCATAATGGTCCCATCAGAGAAAATCATATCCATATACAGATTTTTATTAATTCCAGGGCTGGTTCAGT
This sequence comes from Amphiprion ocellaris, assembly GCF_022539595.1. Classification (NCBI taxonomy): domain Eukaryota; kingdom Metazoa; phylum Chordata; class Actinopteri; family Pomacentridae; genus Amphiprion; species Amphiprion ocellaris. The sequence goes on from NC_072774.1 coordinate 17,015,974, forward strand.
AAAGATTATAATAATAACTACATCAGATAATTCTTGGTCGCAGTTGGAATTTTGCAGCCTGAGAGATGGTTGAGAAGGTTTGCAGTTCTTGTTTCAGCAAAATATGTTATAATAGAAGATCTTTATTGTCATTGTACATGAAATTATCTGCAAACCAGCAAAGTGCATCAGTCTGAGGTATCTAAAAATAAATAAGAAAAATGCTTCTAAAGCCAATAATAAACAGAATATTTTGAGGGAATTTTCTAAAAAGGAAAGAAAAGCTCCATTCTCACTCCTCTCAGGATAAACTGTCATTAAAATTGACTTTAAATTTAGCTTCAACACGAGATAAAAACATTTACTTTCATTACTGATGTTCTCAAGTTTTAATGAAGTTCATGCTGCTTTTATAAAATGATGAAAGTGAATAAATTGTATTTCTGTGATCTGTGTTTGATTTCTGTCTTTTCTCCTGTCATCCAGATGTTCAGAGGGAGATGATGCCACATCTGGTCCAGCTGATGGAAGGTCTTGAAGTTCTCTGACTGGCCTCGACTGAAGATGGTCCTCTCACTGGATTTAAGGTTCAGATGCTCAGTAACAAACTCCACCAATGAGCCAACAGGGAAGCTTTAGGTTTATTAAATGTTGCTATGAAGGTATCGCTGTTTTTCTTTGTGAATGCAATGTGCTCCAACTGAAACTTGAATTAGAACTTAGAAGTAAATCCTTCCATCTGAAAGGATCTAGTTGCATTAATAACCTCATAACATTTTAATTTTTATTCCAGTCTTGGTTGAAAATAGAATCTCTGTATTGATTCAGGTAAAAACTGAACTTCACAGCATTTTGGAGCAAAACAACCAGATGAAAACTATGATGGTGTTGGATTGTCAGACCGTAATGTTGCAGCTCAAAGCAGCTTTTCTATCTCAGTTCATTCTGACATTCAGCTATGAATCAACACAGCAGATGGTGATCCATGCTGTGGAAGTCTCACATCTCCTGATTTAATGGAGCTGCTTTGCACTTTTTACACTGTTTATTCACCAACACTTTATTTAATAAAAGTCCCATCTAGTTTTTATGAGGAATGTGATGTTTTAATTTCTCTGTGAATAACTGCAGTCTAATGCAACAGCTGGAGTTGTAACATCTGTCCTGATATTGATCATGAAATATTGATCAGAATACTTATGGTCAGCAGTCATCCCTGAAGTTTTACATTAAAATCTTTACTTGTGTTGTGAACTTTGGTAAGAAGCAGAAACTTTTGCGTTGCCATGGATACATGAGTGTTAAATTCTGTCCCTGTTTCCATTTTGGGAAATGCAGTCCAGTTCCAGAATGTGGAGGAATTTAGTCTCACAATCAGACAATAAATATTATCTGAAAGTCGGGTTATTGTTGTTTATCAGCACAATACAAAAAGATTAATGTTAGAAATATTCCATTTAAGACTCTAGAATATCATGATTTATGTAAATTTAACTCAATAATATGAATGTTCAGGTTAAGATTGTACAGTGATATTTATTATGCAAGTTTAGCTGATTAAAGTTTATGACTCTGCACTAAAATATTATTTAAATTGACATAATATTTAGTGTCAGACCCTACAGTATTGAGATTAAGAAATCAAATATTCTATAAAATGTAAATACACTGAGCTAATTTGGATATATTTAAGTGAGACTCTACAATATTATTTGACACAAATCTATCTAAATCAAAATTTTAATAATTTTCACACCAAACATTTACTGGACTGATTTAAACATTAAAATCACTCCTTTCTAATCCTCTGCTGTACGTTCAAACCTGAGGCCTTAAATAGAAACACACAAGTATCTGATTGAAGGAACTTCTGCAGAGTGCTGGTTCCAGAACATGATCATAGAATTATAGACAAACTTTAACAAAAGCTGCCTTAGAGTTTACAAGTTTTTATCTTAGATTTCTTCAGTAATTTAATGAGTTATCAGCAAAAATCAAGTGTTCATTTGATGAACTTGATTTCCTAAAACATCCAGAATTGGAGCTCATATCTTTGGCAACTGTAAAGTTTCTGCTCCTTCAAAGTTCACAACACAATGAATGAATTCCTAAAACACTCTCAATGCTGGAGAGTGTTTGTGATGCTGAAGCAGTGACCAGTTTTTCTGTTTCTTCTCTGGAGATGCACAATGAGGGACGTCTGCAGAGACTGAGAAAGAGTCTCACCACATCCTTACATGAGGAAAAAGACTTTATTGAAGACTACAATGAGAAAAACTATCAGACAACAGACGGCTGCATTCAAGGTGAGCTCTGAACATTTGATCTGGAACAGGAATTCAATAACGGCAGCATGAGCTTCATTTCAGTCTGTAGCTGCTGAATTCATGGATGAATCATCTGGCACTAGAGAGGAAGACCAACAAACATCCACGTCAGCTGATGGAGGTCCAAGAGTCTCACCAAACAAACAACCTACAGAGTGAAGACCTCAAATCTGATTGGACGGCCTCCTATTCAGCCACATGTGTGAACAAATGCCTCTAAGCTGATTTGTTTTCTAAAATAAATCTAGTTTGAGTCCTAATCTATGCCTGTGTGTTTGCTTCTTTACACCGCTGTTAACAGTTTAGGCTGTTAGATTGTTCCAGATAAGACAAGTACAAGATTCTTCAGAGCCGTTCTACCACGAGCCTGACAGGAAGAACTCCAACAGCTACTGAATGTTCCTGTGGTTCCCTCAAGGCTACAGGAGGAGCCCTACGAGGATGAGCCGGTCCACCTGATGCCGGCCAATCGCTGCGGTTCAAAGCCAACACCGACTACATGGACTTCTACTGGACCAGACGGAGGTCTTCAAACCGGACCAACAAGTTCACCGACTCGTGGGTCTGAGGACGCTGCCGAGCCTCGGCCCAGCCGGCCTCCTGTCTGTGGGTGTTTGAGTGCTGAGAGGTTTGTGGATGCATGTGAACGTTCTGTGTTGAAACAGCAGCTTTTGCTCAGTAACGCTGGTAAAAAACAAGAGGTCCTTTATTTGTGACTTCCACTAAGAAAACTGATGAAAATAAGTTTGCCAGGGTTCTGACTGGTAACAGATTATTAAATAATGAAAATAATCATTTAAATATTCCTTTAAACAATCCTTTTAGGTCTACATTTCCTTTAAACTGACTTCTTGGTATATGTACAAGTATTTTGGGTGGAATATACCATTAAGCCCAATGTTCAAGGGTTCTTCTGGGAATATACCATTAAACCAACCTTTTAGGTAAATGTTCCAGGATGTTGGGTAGAATATACCATCAGATCAACCTTTTAGGTCTACATTGGAAGATTTTAGAGTAGAATATTACTCCAAACCATCCTTTAGGTCTACATTTAAGGTGGAATACTCCTTTACACCAAGATTTTTTGATCTACATTGAAGGATTTTAGGTGGAATGTTCCTTTAAACCAACCTAAATTTCATGTTTTGATCATTATCAAGTGAGAAACTTCAATCCAGACTCCTCATAATGACATTTGAGATTTATGCTGCTGTTATTTGTTTAGTCCAGACTAAATGACAGAAATCCACAACTGTAATTTTATTTCAGGACTCGGTTATTAAATGTCAAAACAATCCATGTGACCAATGTTCCCTGTAATTTTTCATGAGTCTGAGCAAACACACAAACTCCCTGAGCGTCCCTTGGACCACTGTGAGCAACATAAGACGTGTGCACTGTGGTCACACCAGCATCACATCCATTCAAGTTACATGGTTCATTAAAAGAATCAAATTACAGCATTTACATTTCTGTTAAGACACTTTGTCAACAGGAGCCAGTTGAAGGCTGCAGTGATTTTAGTGACACTACAATGTATAAGAGTGAAGTTATTGAATATTTGTCTCTCTTTACTGTTGCAGCGGTTTTGCAAATTGCAGACGGACCCTGTTCACTCCATAGACACCAATGTTATTCCTGTAGCTTGAAAGACAGCTACTTTTGATAAAACTGAGCTTGTAGCACATTTTCTGCCTTGCAACAATGGGAAAGAGGCGCCGTTTATGTTTTGACAACCTATATCTAACGAGTTTTTGATGCTGGAAGCCCGAATCTGTGAATATCTTTCCAACTTTACTGAACTTGGGGCCACTACCACCTAAGGAGTGATATATTTAATTCTGAAAAAAGCATTTAGCCATACTTAAAGCTTTAAGTGCTTTATTAACACGGAACTAAACATTCTGTATTGTTTTATTATCACAGGTTCTGTCTGAAAAGAGGTGCCATCATTTTAAACAGTGAAATCAAACTAACAAAATGTAATGACCAACCAGTGAGTAATACTGGATTCTGCAAAAACATAAACAACTTTTTAAAAAATCTAAATCTTAACACAGTTAATGTATTAACTTATTGTGTGTATGCATGTATTTATTGATTTATTTAGTACTGTTAACATATCAGAGTTCTGAGTGAATTTTTCTTAAGATAGACAAAGGCCATTTATTGATTACATATAGGCTCTTAAATGTTTATTAAAAACTGAAAAGCATTAAAAAAAAAAACAACTTAGGCATTTATTGAGTCACTAAAATACTGTAGAGTACAGACCACATCAGCATGATTATAAGCATCCTCTGGTAAATTAACAACCAGATACTGATGTCTCTCACCATATGGACTTCAGGAGATGACTGGGGGATGATAAACTGTGACCTACTGGTTGGGTTCTCTCTGTTCTCATGTTTCTTACATGTTTGTCCCCTGACAGCCGGGTCCTAATGTTTTTTGAGCAACACACCATACTATGACGTTTTTACAATGATGGTTCTACTATGGAACCAGTTTGACATGTTCAGGTGTTCTTTGTGTGAAAACTCAGAGATTTCAGGGATCAGAAGGTGGTTTTCAACTTTCTTTGTTAACTTTCTGCCTCAACTTTAAACTAAATTTCCTTCACTAACCCAGCCCTCTGGACTTCCAGTAAGCTGTGTTCCTATTGGCTGTCCAGGTGGCTGCTTGGTGTTATCAGGAACACCTGAGCAGCTTGGTGTTATCAGGAACACCTGAGCAGCTCAGTGTCTTCCTGCTTTATTTAGCTGCAGACAAACATTTCCTCTGCTTCTCTTCACCACAGAACCGGGTTTGGCTCCATTGCTGTAGTTTGTTCTTTAGGCGTTGGCTTGCAGCTTCCAGCAGTAAAATCGTCTTTAATGTGTTTCTTGGTGTGTTTTAGGACTTTGTACTGGATAGTTGTCTTGGTAAATGTGGTTCTATAGCCACAGTTAGCACATGGTGCTAATGTGTGCAGTGATTAGTGGATTTGGTGCAGCTGAGTTGTGTCTTTATCTTGGCTGTAGTGAGTCTTTAGAGTTTTTTGGTCAGACACATTCTGTATTCTTGTTTGAGAACCAGCGTTGGTTGTCCAGAAGGTAAGAGTTCCTGTCCTGATTCTCTGTTCTCGGAGGTTCTCTGGTCGGCTGCAGGAGACTTTAGCGTTTGGGTTGTGCTAGTTTGGTTTTTGTATGGTTTCATTTGGACAACTATCTTGAGGCCCCTCCATGTGGTTTAGTGAGGTTTTCTGCAACAGTTCTACAAAGCAACCTGCAGCAGAAGAGACTTTGAGAGTTTTTAGGAAGTTCTGGAGACCAGACTTTAGAGCAGCAGAAACATTTGTCAGCAGTTTGAGCAGGAGAAGGTGATCTTCAGAGTAGAAATGAGAAGGAAACTTTGACCCGTGTGGTGAGGTCCTGTACCAAGAGTTTGAGCAGGTTGTGAAGAGTCTGTAGTTCTTTGGTCTGAAAGCACAAGAAGAGTCAACTCATTAAAGGAGAAAACAGGAGATATTGTTGGTTCTTCTGTCGCTCTGCAGTTTCCAGTTTCCTTAGACTCAATATCAAGTTTATGTTTTAAATGATTTACCATGTGAGCCCAAGAAGACTTCAATAAACTCCCTCCATCCCCTGGACACAACATATTTTATTACCATGTTAAATTATTATTATTTTTTTTTTAAATATGTTTTTGAGTTTTAATCATAGTTTTAGCATAGTTTTTTCTCTTTGCTTGTTTAGTTTTGTCATCTGTGTGAAAGGTGCTAAACAAATAAAGTTGAATTGATAAACTAAATAATTGACTAACTAATGATTGTGACAACAGAAGTATTTTCATTGTGATTTAAGGGTTTATTTAATTTTTAAGGTTGGTGTTAAAATCTTGACCGAAAAAGAAAATTAAAGAAATAAACTACATAACAAAAAGCAATTAAATCAAAGGGAAAAAAAATTAATACAATAAAACTTTTAAAAAGGTTGATTATTAAAAAGTATTTTTTAAATGTTTAATTATTGAAAATATTTTATCAGTAATTTTTAATATTTGTATTTGAATTTTTTTTTATTTCTTAATTACATGTATTGTATCTTGTTTAATTATCTAATTCAATATTTTGTCTGTTTAATATAGTTAAACATTAAATACAATTAAATTCTATGAAACGGACAAAATATTGAATTACATAATTAAACAAGATACAATATATGTAATTATGAAATTAAACAAAATTTTTAAAATACAAATATTACAAATTACAGATAAAATATTTTTGATAATTAAACATTCAAAAAATACAATTAAACAAGAAGAATATTCAACATTTAAAAAAATACAAAACATTTAATTAGATTATTAAACCTTTAAAAATACAAAACATTTAATTAGATTATTAAACCTTTAAAAAGACAAAACATTTAATTACAAAATTAAATGTTTAATTAGAAAATTAAATCTTAAAGACAATAAAACTTCAAATCGGAATTAAACAGAAAATATAATGAAGCATATAAAAAGAAAATTAAACATTAAAAGGTGGTAAAACATTTAAAAAGAAAAACCTTCAAGATTTAATCGAAAAATTAAATATTGGGAAAGAAAAAAATTCAAACAAGCCGATAAAACATTTGAAAAAACAATTAAACATTAAAAAGACAAAACATTTCGAAATCAAATCAGACATTAGAAAAGAATAAAAGGTGAGAAAAGAGCAAAACTAAACATTTAAGAAGAATCAAACTAAAGACAAAACATTTGAAAAGACACCAGTTAGACTTTAGAAGATCAAATTAAACAGAAGAGACAATAAAACGATCAAAAAGAGCAAAAACAGATAAATGTCTTAGTCTGAAACGAAAATATCAAGTTGTTTCTTCAAACATTTCCTCTTTCTATGTTCCTGGTTTGATTGTGGATAGATTTACTAAGAACTCATTTCAGAAAACTGCTTTCCAGATAAAGTCTACTAGTAGTTGAAGGCATTGATCAAACTAATGTTACCTTCTGATCTCCACAAACTTTACTGTTCAGTGAAGAGAATCAAAGTTTGTTGGGGATATCTAAAAACCCACAGGTGAAGGTATGAGGAGAACTCAGATGGATGATCTAAATGTGAAATCAAGACTCATGGTCACAAGTTTTAAGGCTTCTGTTAACCAGAAAGTTCAAACTAACAGAGAAGTACTGAGAAACTTTTAAAATTTCAGTCCTCAGACTGTCTGAAGGTTCAAACTAACAGAGAAGTAGTGAGAAACTTTTACGATTTCAGTCCTCAGACTGTCTAAAGGTTCAAACTAACAGAGAAGTACTGAGAAACTTTTAAGATTTCAGTCCTCAGACTGTCTGAAGGTTCAAACTAACAGAGAACTACTCAGGAACTTAGAAGATATCAGTCCTTGGACTGTCTGAAAGGTAAATCTAACAGAGAACTACTGTGTGACTTGGAAAATTTCAGCCCTCAGACTGTGTGAAAGCTCAGGTCCTGAGGACTCGGGAGGTGTGGAGGCCTTGGAAAGTCTTGAAACTGAGGGTTCCACCCTCCAGCACAAAGGCTGAAGTCCAACCTCCTGAGAAAAACGGTCAAGTCGAGACTCGAGTTAAAAAAAAACTCAAAAACGACAAAAAATAGATGATAAATGCGCAAAAACCAGAAGAATTAGTATCTGAGCGAGTAGCTCAGGGGAAAAGAAGACAGACTACAGACTGGAAGGTCGCAGGTTCGAGACCCGCCACCGGCCTTTTTCTTTCTTTGTCTTTGTCAGAATATTGAGAAAATTTAAGAAGTGTCTGGTCTTGAACCGGCGACCTGCAGCTCCATAGGCAAATCCTTAACTCACTGAGCTACAGATCAGATGAAAAGAAATAAATTCGTCGTCCCTTTGGCATCGTAGTTCCTGAAGTGACCACATGGGCGGAGGCAAGGCGGAGTCTGGGTGGAGTCAGGGCGGAGAGTAGGCGGGGAGGTGGGAGGCGGCCTCCCCCCCTCTACTCCCCCACCTCCCCCCACCGCCCACCACACCTTCCCCGGCCCGACGAGTTTTTCGAGTCTCCACGAGTTCTTCGAGTCTCCACGGGTTTTCCCGAGTTTCTGGAGTTTCCACCAGGTTGGAGGCACAACAACTTGTCATGAAGAGGTGTTGAAGTCGGCCAGGACGGACTGACTTTTTACAGCGACTAGAAGGAAGACCACTAGAAGAGCAGGTCTTTAACCACCATCCATAAAATCCATGGAGTCGCTCCAGAGAAATGAAGGGAGGTCAACTTTTATCAACCTCCATCCAGATGTTCAACTTGATATCTTTACTTTGACATTTTTAGCACCACAAACCTTTAGTATCACACTTTATTATCATTTATTAGGATTTTAATGGAATCCACCAGCAGATTTAGTTTTTGTTGAGAAACTTTATTCTTGTCGTCGTGGGACTGCAGTATTTAAAACTGTTCCTTCTATTTGACCTCATGTTTATTAGTTTTAGTGGAGAAAGTTTGAATTGTCAATTAGTCTCTTAAAAACTAAATAATAAATTGGATTAGTTAAGAGCTTTAAATTTCTTACTTTGTCATATTTTAAATATGACAAAAAAATATAAAAAATAAAGCATCTTGAGACAATTTGACATGTAACTGGCATTATATAAATAAAATAGAATTTAAATTGTATGTATCTTGTAATGTTGGAGTAATTCAGCCATATGTGTTTGAAAACACATTTTCTTTGTCCATTAATCTGTCATTTTCTCCAGTAATTCATTTCTTGTTTTGGTTTATAAAATGTCAAACCCAAATATATTCAGTTTACCGTCATAAAAACCAAAAAGATTTACATTCATGATGCAGGAATCAGGCAGTTTTTCACTTTTTATCTTAGTTTAGTCAAAAAGATACTTGATAATGTGTGAATTGTTGCAGCTTGTGAGCCGTAGAAGGTTTTAATCTTTGGGGCTGAGTGTCAAAAAACATTTAGAAACCAACATCAACAAAGCACTCAACAAAGGGAAATCCAACTTTTGCATGACAATGTCTAATTAAAGGACATTTATTTCCAATGTAAATGTGTGATATTCATCCTCTGGAGCTTTCTCTTCACATCGTCTTCCACCTGGACTGGTTTGGTCAGGAGCATGTGCAACAAACATTTGAAAAACTGCACTTTAACATCAATGAATGACACTGAAGTTTAATCTCTACAGAAATGAGACTGAGTCTGGATGTGCTGCTCTGTCATTAACTCCTAAATTTAGGGAAAGTTCAAACAAAAGAGGACAGTTCAGATAAGACTTGAGAATGAGCTTATTTTGAACAAACATCTCAGACTTTCTGAGCTTCAGCACCTCTAGCAAGATATTTTAACAACAAGCAACTCAAGAGATCCAGAAGTTGGAGAGAGTTAGCTTTAGCTGAGCCAAAGAACATGTGGGACGCTAACCTAGCAAACATTTCAGACTTTTCTCTGTGAATTCTGAGAAATAATTTACTATTTAATGACAGAGCTACACATCTTAACTCAGTCTCATTAAAACAGACTCTAATTCAGTGTCATCCATCCATGTTAAAGTGCAGTTACCCAAAATGTTTGTTGCATGAGCTCCAACAAAACCTGTCCAGGTAGAAGGCCACTTTGACAAACAGGAAGTGGATGATTCCAAGCAGATTTATAGAAGGGGGAACCGGACTGTACTAAGTGTGGTAAAGTATAGAGAGGTGTTTTGTGGGTTTTTAAGGCTGATAATGATTATTACTGAGACATTTGGAGTCGATATTCATTTGCAGTAAATGAAAGTATTTAAAATCTTGGAGTTAAACTTAGAAGAACACAAACTCTAACAGAAAACTTTGTTGATACGTTTTTGTTTTGTTTACAGATGTTAAGTTAAAGGAGTTGTATTCGTGACGTATAACCAATCAAATCACTCCAGAAGACAGAGCGACCACAGGTAGATAAAGGTTCAGAGACAAAGAAGCACCATTTTTAAATGTATTTATTACCGTAAATCAGTAAAAAATAAAATACTGATAATCAGTAAATCAGTCAGCCCACAATTACTACAATTCTACAATGTATGTCTCTTTGCTTTGACTTGTTATTTGTACAATATACGATGTATATGATGGCGTTTTTTCATACCAAAGGCTATACTATGATGTTTTCTAAGAGACATACCATGCTACTCTGTTTGTTCTGGCCCTGCACTCCTCCTCTGTTGTTTTCTGGATTGTACTCAGCTTCATGCCTTCGTCCACCCGGCCTCCGTTGACTCGTCCCGCCTGCCGTCTCTGGAGCTGAAGCTGGACTGGAACAGACCAAAGTACAGTCCAATCACGATGCCAGCTGCCTCTCAAAAGGCTCCTTCATCTGGCAGGTGGCTGCACTTCTTCTGAGGGGAAGCTGAGCTGGCCCGGCAGAACTTTGGAGATGTGTTCCAGTGGTTGGTGGATGTCTGGGGAGATAGAGAGGAACCTTTGACTTGTTCAGAAAGGAAAACAGGAAACCCATTGGTAGTTTTAGTTTAGGATGCTACTGCGGTGTGTTTTTGGGTTTTAAGAGGTGAACAGGAAGAGTTTTTTTTTTTGTATTGATTGTCTTTTACTTTGTTCCTGGTTGGAATGCCCATCAATGTCAACATGAAGTTCACTTTTAGTTCTGTTTATTTATTTTTATTTTACTAACACCCATTTGTTTTTAATCCCCTCACATGTTGTGTTGTTGTAAACTTCCTCTTTAAAATAAATACTCGTCTAACCCTCTGAAAACCAGCGTTTGGACTGTTTTGGTGTTGCTCCTCATCTACTTCAGACAGCTGGGACACAACAACGTTTTTTGGACCAAAGGCTATACTATGACGTTTTTAAGAGTGACATGCTAAACTATGATGTTCTTTGGACTTCATGCTATACTATGATGTTTTTTAGGTGACATGCTATACTATGATGTTTTTTAGGTGACATGCTATACTATGATGTTTTTTGGACGACATGCTAAACTATGACATTTTTAGAGCGACATGCTATACTATGACGTTTGTTGGGCGACTCTCTATACTATAGGCTTTTTTAATTGACATATAGTATTACTAAGACCTTTTTTTTGTTTTAGTTTTTTTTTTGTTTTTTTAGCAACATATAAGAATTTGAAGAGTTTTAAAAATTACTATACTTTTACTTGTGCAATGAAATATTATTCTATGGCATTTTTTTAGACAACATATCCTCTGATGTTTTCTTGAAAAACATACTATTTTGACAATATACTGCACTATGACATTTTTTAACCACATATCATACATGACAATTTTAGGCAACTTCCTATCATTTTGCACTTTTTGAACCACATAATAATCAGTTGGGTTTTTTGCCAACATGCTATATTATGAACTACAGGCCATACTATGTTATTCTTGAAAAGTATACTATACTTTGACATTTTCTGAACTACATCCTATACTATGGCATTATACACAGAGTGTTTTGGTTACATGTTGATTTATAATTTAGATTATTTTCTGTTTTGTTTTTTGAGGGGATTACCACAGACCTGACCGTGAACACCGTTGACACCCACCTGAGGGAGACGCTGCCTAAGATCTCAAGGCTGCTTGGTCGTGGTCTTTCTGGTCCTGCTCCAGAACGCCTTCATCAACTACATCTTCTTTTGAAGAGGCCCTCAGATGCTGCAATCTCTGACCTTAAGGAGGAACTGCTACTTTCACTCTGTAACGAGACGGCGGTTATTTTAAAGACCCAGCTCCTGGCGGCTTTGAGTGAAAGTTTAACACCCATCAAAATGGAACTCCAGACAGTTAAATCTGAGCTGTTGGTCAGTATTTCAAACATCAAGTCTGACCTGGCTGCCCTAAAGCACGCTGTGGGTGAAACGGAAACTTCACTCTCCACATCACCGACGACATCGTCACACTCCAAAGCAGACCACCTGTCTGCTGAACTTTTAAAAATGGACTATAAATGTGAAGAATGTGAGCATCAGCAGACTGTGAGCAGCGGAACAGATGTGATCAGAAAGAAGTCATTTTCTTTTTTCTTTTCTTTCTGGTTGACTTGATGCTGTCAGATGCAGATGTTGGAGCTGATTCTGATCTTTCAGGATAAAAAAGCTGCTTTTCCTTCACACACTTTTCAGGAAAATATTCTCTCAGGTTTTCTCTGCTATTTATATTTTTATTATCTGTGATTATTTCATTATTTCTTTATTGTAAAAATAAAGTTTGAGGCATAAAGACTCATTTAGTTAATTTAATCCTGAAATCTTTGATGTAGCAGAACGAAACTTACATTTTCCTTCTTGTACTTCTGATACTAGAACTAAACGTATCTTCAATACGGATCATCTGCTTTTAATGAATCAGCAGCAACATCACAACAACAAATGAGACAATTTTCAACAAATTAATGAAAATGATGTCATTTAAAACTATCAGTCTGTTTTAGTGTCAAATTAAAGCGGATTACTGACAACTAGAATATTAACGTTACTGTTTTAATCACATTTAAGTTTCCTGAACGAAAACTGTCTGTGGAAAATGTTGTGCTGCTCCACCGATAAATAAACCAACAGTTACTATATCAGCATTAATCCAAACGAGGACAACAGAGTCTAGGATGCCTCCTCCATAGGACCTGTCAATCATTCCAGACCAGACTGTCAATCAAGTAATCTCACCCCCTGGCTTCACAAAATTTTAACGCTCTAAAAAAAATTCAATATTGATTTATTTTAAGATTGACCACCTGATTTCTCATTTTGACCATGAAAACTCACGAAAAAAAATTATATACAGTCTATGCACCGTACTCTGTTTGGCTCCACACTTGCTGATGACCACTTCCGGTCTCAGAAAATGAAAAAATTTACCTTTTTTCGTTTCTGTCTCTTACTGATTTTACTTTCTTGTTATTCTAAATATAAAACGAAAATCAAAGCATTAAAAAAAAAAATTGTATATCCCTTTTTGATCATGAAAAGGAAAAACGCCTTGTATTTCAATTTAAATTTTTGTATTTTAAAAAGAAAATCAATTAACCACTCGTTTTTTGTTTTTCAGGAAAATCCAATTACCAGATCCGTACACGGACCGTGGTGGATGTCTGGTGTGTGTGTGGGCTGTGTGTCTGAATGTTTTTGTATAAAAATAATAATAAAAAAGTGGGACTGAAACAAGTGAGAGCTCCTATCTGTGCAGGCTACAGCCGAAAACTACAGTTGTAGTTGTCGGCTGAAAAACTACAACTCCCGGCAACAACGTCACTTCCTGTTGACGGGGACGGGAGCCTCTCGGGTATGGACACATAAGAATAATGTGACAGGTTATGGCCACAACGTGATCACGCTTATTTCAACATAAGAAGTCCTCCAAATACCGGTGGTCTGGTTTGTTTTGTTGAGTTTTGTTGTGTGCGCTTTATTGTGTAATTTTACAAACCTATCACTGCAACGAAAAAGCACCCTGAGACCTGGTGAATGTGTGAAATGTTAGTGTAACTCCCCAGATTTTATATGCAAAAAGAATTATCAATCTATCTTATCTGGTTTAAAATCTACAGCCAATCAAAAATCAATATGCAAAACGTAGCGCCGGCGCTACGCTGGGTTCTAAAGGGTTAACTATGATACAATCTGATGTGTACAGTTTAAACCTTTAAAGAAATATTTAACATGTAAACGTTTTATCAGCTGTAAAAAAAATGATATGACTGTACTATGATGAAACACATCAATGTTGGTGTTATTATGACCTTGACACCAAAATTATTTTAAAAAAAAAAAAAAACAAAAAAAAAACAGCATTAAACAAGCAGGATGTAGTTTTCCAACAGTGCATGAAAACCTGGTGTGACTGGGGGTTTGGTTACACTTCAATGTCATGTAAAGTCTTAGTGAATGTGTGATTTCTTTTGACTTACAGTCTGTTGTCAGAACCACAGGTTGTAATTATCCAAAAAAAAAAAAGAAAAACTTCCACATACGATCCCCCACCATCCTTCTGTGGCTGTTCTCTAACATTAGCTAGCTACAGAAGTAAAAATTAGCAAGGCCCAGGCTCACTGGAAACCGTGGCTCGTCTCGCAAGCGAACACTTTATGTGAATTTAGACACTATTAGCATTTAATACATTGTGAACAGTTATATTACCATGTAGTCTAACCCAGTCTAACTAGCGTCTTACTGTCACGTTTTGCCGGCCACACCGAAGTCCAGCTGTCATCCACATGAGTGAGGTCTAAGAGCAGCTCCCTCAGGGGGGTCGTGTCGCCTCGTATCTGTAGCAGCATAGACTGTACAGGACGTGACGTCAACATGGTGCGTTCGAAAGCACTCGGACATCGGAGTTTCACTCGTTATTCGTCTTTCCTGGACTTTCGCTCTTTACGGCCGGCCACAGCCTTTCATATACATATTTTTGAATTAGATCGTTCAGAACTGGGGTGGCAGCCGGGGTGGCAAGGCATCTTCTAGGGGTGGCAGTTGCCACCCTATGCCACCCCAGTAGATCCGCCCCTCACCCTAACCATGCCAACTGATGTAGCTGGTTTGTTAAGAAGGAAATCCTGGAATTCGAAATTTTTGAGATGGTCATCTGCAGTTGCAGCTGCAGTAGTTCCTAGGTAAAAATACTCATCCATGGAACTGACTGCTTTTTAAAAATTCATATGTCAAACTGCCCCCCAAAAAACCCATTTGGTTTTCACTGGAGAGGCTCTTTAACCCTTTGATGCACAGCATGGGTCAAAAGTGACCCAAATCCAACAGAGAAAGGGTTATCTGCTGACCCATGCTGCACATCAAAGGGTTAAAGAAAGTGATCCAGATCTGCAACTACATTTTTTGGGTTCCTCTTTTCCTCATGCTCCAATTTTGCACAACGTTTCATGCAATTTGCTAACAGTCAAACATATCTCAACTCAGCTCTGGTGGAGATGTTTTAAATGCAAAAATTAAAATGACAACTACATCTTCCAGGGCTTCGTATGTCAGGCAACTAATAATTATGGTACATTTACAGGGAAATAAGAATTAAATCCTGTACTTTGGATTTCCAAATCACATTTTCATAGATATTTCACAGTAATTTGTCATTGACCCATACCTGCAGACACCAGTCCATTAACAAAGCTCAATGCTGTAGAGTTAGTCAGTGCAACTGTTGACAGTACAGCTGAACCTTGAAAACAAAACCAATCAGATCCCTGTGTTATGAATATGAGTAAACCTCTCTTTTAGCCAATGTGTGCAACTTTTATGCGCATGACATAATCTCCATGAGACAGGAAACACTAAACAGGCTGTAATGCCAATCTGAGCTCGGCCTTATTCTCAAAAAGTTTGTCACAAATAATACCAGACAGTCGGGAGCCAAACGGCAACACACGATTAGGTAGCAAACTTGATGTTCTGACCCCAAGGCTACAGGCAGAAAGCGACACACACACACACACACACACACAATGCTTATTAATGGTGTGTGTGTGTGTGTGTGTGTGAGACAGATCAAAGTGTAATAGCTTGCCTGCCCCCATCATCCACATCCTCCTGTCATACTCTGTTTCTCGCTATGGGCCCGTCTCTTTCTCTTCAGCACCTGCCTATTAGAGGGCGACAGGGTTAATAACAGGTTGGTCCATGTGTGTTTGTAAGAGGATGGCTGGAAACAAGACACATGTCCAAGAAAATAGAGAGTGTTTCTGTTGTTTTTGCAAAACCAACTTGACCCCATGTTTGTTGCTAAATTTGGTTTCAAGTTTGGCCACTTTATCCAAAAATGTGTGGACACAACCGTATTTACACTGATCTGAAGTTGCTGTTTAAAGGTTGGTGTAGGTTTGTAGCTCCAGTTAGGGTGCATATTAATGCTACAGCAGACACACATGTAAAACAATGTTCTTCCACGTTTTATGCCAATTGTATCTGTTTGCTTCCTGGCTTAAAATGGCATACACAGTCGACAAAAAAGCATGTTTTTCCAATTATCAGAACTTCACTGGCCTTCACAGAGCTCACATTCAGCACCTTTTGGGTTGGACTTCATGAGTAGAGGCCTTTATTGCAGCATAAAATACTTTTGACCATAGCGTGCGCTTGTGCGGAGCTGGAAAGTTGTTTAGATTAGTGGACTCACTGCAAAGAAGAAACTGTTTATGGACATAAAAGTGAGAAAATACTAAAGACAAAGAGTGAAAGAGCAATTTATTGAACTTTTTTTTGCACAAAAAAGAAGAGAAAGGACAAAGGGGGGATATAAAAGACAACAGCAGACTTTTAATGTGTCATCCGAGCGGGTTTGTGTGTGTGTGAGAGAGAGAGAAGGAAAGGAACTGTGTTCTTTGAATTATGACAAACTTCAAAGGCCGCTGCTCTCGTTAAAAATGGACATCCAGCCCTCCATCCTCTCAAAGAGAAGAGAGAACCACAGAGAGGAGGGTGTGTGTGTGTGTGTGTGTGTGTGTGTGTGTGTGTGTGTGTGTGTGTGTGTGTGTGTGTGTGTGTGTGTGTGTGTGTGTGTGTCACTCTGCCAGGAATAGAGAGACAAAGAAACACACACACGCTTCTGCTTCTCCAGTTGTTTACTGGTTCTACTTCAGGAAACTCTGCTCTTTTTTTCCCTCACAGGAACCTCATCAATCAGCTGCTACAATGTCAATCTAAATTTCTTGCACGTTTTGTGGAACATGCCAAAATTCCCTTTAAAATGGAAAGAGGAAGTGAATTTGACATGTGCAGGAAATTTCCATCAAAGCAAACACGTGCTTATTGGAAACGTTAATTAGATCTTTTGAAACTTTTGATTACAGACTAAGAGCTGTATTACAGATGTTCAATGCTGCTGGAAAGATCTTTAAACTGTCATACATCTACATCAATACATTGAATGTATACATCTACCTGCATAAATGAGACAAAATCTGCCTCATAATTTGCCGTATCTAAGTTTTGTGTAAAACTGATTTGCAGATTCACTTCTGGTTACCACTGATTTTGTAATTTTGAAGCCATGATGCAATCTGACATGCTGGATAATTAAAATCTGATTGGAGTTTATATGCTTTTAGGTGGTGAGATTACATTTGTACCTTTGTTTTAATATTATTTCATGAGCATATTTCAGTGCACTATTTAAACTAATTAAACTCCCAGAATCAGTGCTCAGAATCAGCTGTTTGTTCCAATCTTCTTAACACAGATATAAATAAATCAAATTGATTTGGAGCTTATATGGATAACCAAACACATATTTAACCATTCAGTGTTCTCATACCGTTTAACAATCAAACTGAACCAAGCTTGGCTATATAACCTGACCCCTGAAATGTATTGCATTTCTATTTATTTTGTGAGTTTACATATTTTGTTATTGCTATCTTGAGAGAAGCTGATGGGAACAACAAAACAAAAACAAAAAAACAAAACTGTACTGCTGGTAAACTGTTGCAGTCACAAAAGGAATGTTTACTTTTTGCTATGTTGTGATTTTTGCAGGAATAAACCAGCATCAGTACGTTTGAATGCATGAAGGGAAGCGTTGACAGATAAAACATTTTACACACAACCGCTCTTCCTCCACTTGGCTTTCAAAACAACAATGGAAAATTTACACAAATTGTGTCAACTACTTTAATGACTTCTGATGATGCATTGGGAGGAGAAAGGAAAGTTTCCAAAACAAGATTGAAATGTATTGAAGTGAAACTTGGAATTTTGAGAAAGAGCTATCGTACAAGAAAATAAACAACATTGTGAGAACTGAGAATACTATTTCAAGAATATATCAAAGGTAAAATTATTTACATTTATTTGCCAAATATTAGGTAACAATATGCCATTTAGTATGAAGGCCTAAACAGATTATTTGGTTCTGAGTGTTTGTGTTTTGGTTTGTTTAAATTAATATAGTTAAGAATGCCTTCTGATATTTAATGTAACAGCGATTTAACAACAAAATAAAGAAACAAAGACCAAAAAATATGCATGAAACTGAAAGCTGTGATAAAATTAGTACATAGAGATATTTGGAAATGTTTTGGTTTTCCGCTTTTAAAGCTGCTTAGGAGAAAATTAGGACACAAAATATGAATTTTCATAATTTACAAGACTTTTTAAAGGCCTGAGGAAAGTCTGGGTAATTACTGCAGGTTATTATATACAGCATGTATGTGTATCTTTCACCCTATAGGTAAGCAAGTAAGTCAAAGCAAAAACTTCAGAGTTTTAAGTGTGAGCAACAACATCAGCATTAATTTATTTGTTTGTTATTTAAGTCCTCTTTCCATCTCGCTCTCGCTCCATCCTGCAGTTTCTATCATCACATTTAAGGCCTTTAACTCAGCAGGAATGCGCTGTTACAGAATGTTGTCATTTTCACTTGTCACATGTGTTCCCTGTCCCAGATTGTGCCGTGTTCCGTGTTTGTGTATGTGGCTTCAGATGAGGAACGCGCTCATGACTTCCTCTTCATCACTAATCGTTCTCATCTGTTGATCTTCTTGATCTCTGCTCGGCTGTCTGATACACAGCAGAGCGCTGCAGCCCCCTGAGACGCTTAAAAAGCCCAAGGAGGGGTGTGTGTGTGTGTGTGTGTGTGTGTGTGTGTGTGTGTGCGTGTGTGCGTGTGCTTGATGTCGATGTTTGTGAGGACCTATTTAAGCTGGGACAAACCTTCAAAAGGCTGTTTGAGGGTTAAGACTTGGTTTTAGGATTAGGGTTAGAATTAGGTTTAAGTTAGGCAGAGACTGAAGCTGAATTATCCTGCATTGAGGGTTTGTTGCAAAGGTTCACTGTTAAAGCTACACACCTTCCACATCAAAATAAATGTTTAGTATACTCTGATTGTTTTGGGGATTGACCTAAGTTAGCCTGCTGTAAAACAGTCTGTAAAACAGCTAAACCCTATTAAGTGCATTAATTCAGTTTCAGTCCTGAACATCTTCGATAAACACTTCAGTTATGCAACTTAAATGAGGTAAATTCATTGGAACAAGGGACTGGAAAATGCATCATCTCACCAAGGGTCCTCATAAATAAAGCATAAATGTGAATCGGAGACTGTGGTTTCACAGAATCAGGCAGGACAGTAGGGGACTGAGTGGAGCTGGAGGACATAGTTTGTGGTCTGAGCTGATGGTAAAAGTGTGTGTGTGAGAGAGAGAGAGAATGGTTTCACGGAATCCGATGGAAATCAGCTGTCCGGTAAAGTTTTGTCTATTATTGGAACAAACAGAGGAGTGTTTCCAGTTGGTATGGAGGCACAAACAAGCCGCTGATGAAAACCTTCCTGATACGAACCGAATTCTGACACAAACTAAACAGCTGTCCTCTCTGCTGTTTAAGCCTTACTAATTATTAAAATGAGATTACAGGATTAAACTGTTATTTAATCTTTTTATTTTTGCCAAAATTTCCTCAGAATAAAAGTAAATGAATAATGATATTAGCTAGATAACAAGTACTGCCTGATACTTCAAGTTTAATTTCAGCGTCTTATTAAAATTGCAATTAAAATTAGAGCTTAAAAATCGAATTTTGTCATAATTAGCAAATCAATTTTTGAGTTATGGCCAGAAACTGGTTTTGTGTTAACAAGGTAGCCAACTAACCAAAATATTCTAATTAGCTGATCCTTGAGTTCATCTTTGGCAGCTGATTTCAGAATTCTTTGCATGCACTCTTATGCAGGGCTCAGACAACTGATTTATCCCTTCTGACATTTTGGTCAGATTTTGTTTTTTAAAATCTTGCAGTGAGTGCATGTCTGAGATTAGAAAGAGGAATATCTGAAGCTTCCCCTGATGTGCGTGATGCAACCAAATGTCAAAATCTATTAGGGTTTTGAAAATTATTTTAACTCACCTATAATCAGAGTCAATCAATCATTGATTGAATCTTAACTATTGACATGATGAGAAATAACAGTGACAATCCCAGTCATTTATCTTTATTAGTTCCTGAGATGTTGTCATCCAAATATAGCCTCAAATTTAATGTGCAAAAAGTGCTAAAAGTGGGTTGATTGATGAATTTAAAAATGTAAATCTTGGAGACTACTTGATAAAACAATCTAAAATTCTTACAGATATTATTTTAAATAGCCATCATTTAAAAAAAAGTTTAAGCAAATCAGAGGTGGTCAAGCAGAAGGCCCCTCTTGATCTGAAATGGAATGACCCACTAAAAACTGGCCAGTGTGACTCCAGGCAAACCAATTAAGACAAAATGAGCTTTTAAACTCTGATTCAGCTCAAAAAAAAAACCTTAGCCAGAGATGGAAATGCATCTCTGCTAACAATTTAACTCATTCCATCCATACACCTCACCAAGCATCTCATCCCCCTCTCTCCTTTTATTTCCTCTCTCTCCTCGGTGTGTTGTGCAGTATGGGGGTTGGATGCTGGGTCGGGAAATCCCATTAAAAAGTGTGTGTCAGCGTGATGACAGAGTGAGACAGACTCTTCATCACTGCGTCTAGAGCCGCAGTGTGTACAGTATACAAACACACACACAAACAAACACACACATTAGCCTACCCCACGCCGAGCCCCGGGTCTTGACTCAACTCCATAAACCCGCCGTCCCATCATGCTTGGCGGCAGCAACAGCGGTGAGGAAGCCTGACGTGATGACATGATGTGTGACATCACTCACACAACACACACACACACACACACACACACACACACACTTTAAATTAGCAGACTGGCAGTGTGACAACAGACGAGAGTGTGAGTGTGTTAGAGAGAGCGAGGGAGAGAGAGGGGCAGTATTCAAATGGATGTCTTCAAGCACATGCACACACCTGCAGGGGGCTATAAATGCTGTCTGTAATTATGTACACACACTCACACTGTACAGTTCAATTCCCTGGAAACAAGTTTGCTCACAACAGCACACACACACACACACACACACACACACACCTATATGTAGTGACAGAGCACCCTGAGGCCTGTCTGGACAGTTTAGTGGTCTCATTAGCAGCGGGTGGAATGCCAACAGACAATTAACCAGGAGAGATGAAGAGCGAGAGGGAGGGTGAGTGTCAGCAGTAAAACACATAAGAGAGAGATGTTCTTTATGAGATGGATAAAGTGAAAAGATGGTAAAGCACCGAAGGGGAGGGAAGCCGACTTTGTCTCTTCTGACGGTTCAAACCCAAAAAAGCACAATAAGACACTTTCACTAAGTAGCACATCACTGTAGCGCTACACCTAAGCAAATCAATTTGAGTTGGAAACATTTATCATGCAAATACAATGGAGGTGAATGGAATATGCTTGTGATCAAATAAAGAAACCACAAGTAACATTTCCTTCCACAAATGGTCTCAAACTGTTGGTTGCTTACATATCATTGTGCACAGTTTTTAGTTGAACTGCTGGAGACTGAAAAAGTCTTATTACTTAAAGCTGCAGTAGTAGAAACCTGGAAAAGGCAAAACAGGGAAATTGTCAGAATCTAAAAATATACAGACCTTCAACAGATAAGCATGTGCTTCAATAGTACAGTCAAACCCCAACCTCTCGACTGAAAGTCCTCCATGTATCCCATTGTGTCACCATATCTACCAATCACAATGGACTTTGTTGCGATGGATACTGTTCCACGTGATCTGGATGAAACACTGTGATTGGGTAGCATCTCCCATCACAGGGTAGATTTCCTAAACAGAGTCAAAAGGAAGTACAAAAATCTAGTTTCCCTGGAAACAACTTGAAATATAAAATGCTAAAAGTTTAGCGTGAAATACTTCCCACCACAGCTTTAAATAAGAAAAGCACTCAGAGAGCGTAGTACTCTGCCAAGACTGTTCATTCCTCAATTTGTGTATTCAGAAATCACAGCAACATCTGATCGAATCTGGCCATTTAATATAGATCGATCCACAAACTAACTAAACAAATAAAAAATTACCTTGCGTGAGCACAGGCATGTTGTGCATGTGTACGTTATGTACAGATACCGAATTGCGTGACCGAAAAATGTTGCAGGTCAAGTGAATTGATGCAGGTAACTGACAGTGTTCGCTTGCTGTCATGGTTACGGTGACACCGTACCGGCCACTATATCTCACAATGGGAAATCCTTAACAAATCCGTGGATCCCGACTATAAGCTGCATCACTGCTAAAATCTAATGAGGTGGTCCTCGTGTCATTTCTGACCTTCCCTGAAAATTTCATCCAAATCTGTTTGTCCGTTTTTGAAAATGTTGCACACAGACAGACAGATTCACAGACAAACAAACGCCGATCATCACAACTTCGCAGCATTCCTTGGCGGAGTAATTAAAAAACATGACATTTTTTGTAATATGGGAACGTGGGGCCTCTTCAGTCTTTGCTGGTTCTAATAGATCTGCGTTGTTTTGAAAAAAAAGATAATATTTACTCTTTGGTATTTTTACTGTAACTCTGGCAACATTACAGGGAACTAGAAACAATGACATTTCCATCTTCACCCTGCTAGAAAGTGAGGGTAACTGAGGCTGAGGGCATGGTGGACCCTTATTTTAGATAAGAAATAGTTTACCTGGAACATAAAACTAAATAAATTAAATTTTCACTTTAGGACATTATACCCAGTGAGTGTGGGACATCTGTGTCAGTCTGATTTATCAAACACCACAAAAGACTTAAATTAAAACTGAAGAGTTCCCTGAATTAGTCTTGTTTGAATGAAAGTAAAAATAACAAAAACACTAATGTAGAGCTATAGATTGGGCATTTTAGTACATAAAGCAGTGCTGTCTCCACAATAAACTTGATACTCTGACAATTAAATATTTAAATCAACTCAATTTTATTATAAGTCATTATGAACTGTCTCACATGAATGCTTGAATGTAACTGTATTTCATTGTGAACATTTAAAAAAAAGATGTTGATATGAGAAGCAGAAGTCAAGAAAAAAAGTGTCAACATGAAGCAAACAAATCCAGACTTGGCATTTCTCTGCTACTGCTACTATGCTGTCAAAACATTTGTCTGCTATTGCCATTTTTGTTTGTGTCCATGAACTAAAATATGACGTGCACAGCATATGTAGTGCATGTAAAAACAGTCTAGGCCCCCAACAGCCTGCAGACTTAATGCTAATCGCGCCTGCCGCCGCATTACCTAAGCGGAGTTCTTTAAACGATACAAAACCAGATGCTCATTTAAGTTTGGCAGCAGACAAAGAAGCTTGGGCCAAATCTGACAAAAACAGACAGTAAAAACCGCTAAAGAGTGTTGTACTGATGGGGAGAAATCAACACTTGATATTGAAAACATGTGTGGACTTTTTTTCCCCATGACCCCCGCACAAAATGCTTAAGCCTCATAAATAGCTAGATGACTCTCAAATGTTACCCTGTGAAAATCCTGTATCTCCATCTTGTCTGGGCAGAAACAGCAAAAATAAGTTACAAACAAACAAGTGCAGCCTCCCTCTCAAC
This sequence comes from Amphiprion ocellaris, assembly GCF_022539595.1. Lineage (NCBI taxonomy): Eukaryota > Metazoa > Chordata > Actinopteri > Pomacentridae > Amphiprion > Amphiprion ocellaris. The sequence continues at coordinate 17,039,716 of NC_072774.1, forward strand.
AAAAACACCACAGTATTATTAGTTCATCCATTTGGTTTTGATAGTTGCCGACATTATCCACCATTAAAAGTTAATTCCAGATAATTTCAACAACAAAATTAAGACCTTAAGTTGCTTAAAACCAGAACTTTTCTTAAAGGTAAACAGGAATAATGGAATTACACTGTTTTCAAGTTAAAGCTACAATTTAATGCTGATTCAGGAAGAGTATCAGACAATGACTTTGGGCATTCTGTCTGCTTGTTAAGTTTCTTTTGCAACTAACTCATAATTAGATGCTAAACTCAACATATCACACATTTAGTCCAAACCAGATGTGCTGGGATCAGTGAAGGGAAATAATGTGTCAGCAGTCGCTGCCTTTAAACATCCAAAACAGCTCTTTCTCTTCTTACTGGAGCTCACTTTGTCAGTCGAAACAATGCAGTATTTGTGGGTCAGAGAATAATGTAAACTCAGACTGACTCCTGTACGTCCACACATTGTGAAAGGACGATGACAATGATGATGATAATGTAGTAACTAAGGCAACTTCAGCAGGACTGGATACAGTGATCCTCAAATTGCAAACAATCCCATCTCACTGTCCACAGTAAAGTCTTTGAGTAGGCGAGAAAGGAGGTGTACACCAGGATGGAAAAACAAAGAATCAATTCACCTACTCTCTTTCAATTTAGATGTTCAGAGATGAGTAGAAAAAGGAGATGTGAGATAGTAGAATAGAAAAAGAGATCTTTGCTGATCATCTCACCTTGTTGGGAAGGAAAATAAGTTCTTCTCATTCTTGTGTCCTATGAACACATTTTCTGAGGGGAAAAGAGGAGTAGTAGTGGGAACAGGATAGAAACATAAACGGGCAACAAGATGGAAAGAGGTTTGTTCAACACCGCCTTCACATCCTTTGTTCATCTTTAAGAATCTGATCTCCTTCTCGTTCAAGAGTCTGTTAGTTCAAAAGCTTCCAACCGAAAACGATACCGTTTCTGGGGGTTACCCAGCTGGCTGGTGGGTCAGCTGGTTGGCCGGTGCGTCGTCATGGTGACACTGAGGTGTAGGGGTGTGGCCTCAATCAGTGGGGACGGGGATGACGCAGATGTGCAGGAAGTTGTCGGGGTGGCTGAGGTGCTCGCTGAGCCACTGCAAAGGAGTTTCCAGAAGCGGTTCGATACCGTGGATCACCACCTGGTAACGTTTCTGCTCACCTGGACAGAGAGAGAGGACAGTTTGGTAGCAGCCTCTTTTAAATCATTCCTAAAACTCACTTTTGCTGGACGGCCTGCTTTAATTAGAACTTTGTTGTATCATAATTTTGGTTTTACTGATTTGTCTAATCCCATTATTTTATTTTATTGCATTTTTAATGTTTCTCTTTTAACAAAAAAAACAACCCTGTTGCATATAGTAGAAGAGATGACAGAGTAAAGGACAAAAAGTGAAGGGAGAAAAGAGAAGAATGAGAAGACTAAGATAAGTAAAGGAATGAAAGGCACAAAGAGGAGAAGGAAATGTGTAAGTTCGAAAACAGCAGAGTGAAGATAATTAAAGATAAAAAGGAAACGGGGGTGGAAAGAAGAGAGAAATGAAGAAAAGAGGAAAACAGTGAAAGGGAAAATAAAAGAGAAAAACCAAGAGACAGTAAGCCAGAAAAAGAAAGAAGAGAGAAAAGATAAAAAGACTGAGGGAGCAATGGTGGAGAGGAAACAGGAAGAGATGGCAGCATGAGGTGAGAGAGACCACATCAGACGCTACAGTAATACCACTGGTGTGGTGGAGAGACAGAGAGAGAGAGAGAGAGAAAGTACAAGTGTAAAAATGAGTGTGTGCCTGTTCAGTAATGAAGCATAGTAAAGTGACAGTTGATTGTTTTTGTGTTCCTTGTTGAGAGGATTCGAATTTTTAAACTTTCACTCTGACGGTATTTGCACATGCCTCTGGCTATGATGTCCTCCTGTGACTGACACCGCCCATCGCTAAAAGGCCACGACCGAGAAACATCCGTTACCAGCAACGACTTTCTCCAACGTGTAATTTGCAGAGAGGAGATTTCTGATCATTACCGACATTCAGAGAACCCAAAACTTTGGGGTACACCAGTTTAACATGTTAGTTTATTGGTGAAAACAGTTGTATGACATTTTTTAAAGCTTTGTTAGAGTCTGAGAAAATATGTCTAATGGATGTTTGTGTTGCTAAAGGGGTATGAAGTCAAAAAGCACAAACATCTGCAACAGGAGAAGTCAAATGAAAGACATCAGGATACATTATGGGAAATGTAGGACTCATGGTTGGTACCCTTTTGATGGTAATAAGAATTTCTTTATTAAAAAGTATTATTAGGATTAACCATGGGGAATATACTACAACATCACCAGTCTGAATCCAATAGGGGGCAGTTATTTCGTTTTTCTCGCTTGTTTTCCTGTCATCTCACCCCTATGACTATCAGCTAAAGACAGTAACCGCCCCCATATATATTAGACGTCAAAAAAAACAAATGAAGAGTTCTGTATGTAGAATTCTGCAGAACTGATTCAGTATGTTACCGGAAGAGTGGTGTTCAAGTGACTACAACACATCAAAGATCTTGAAAATCCCATTCGTTATTTGTAACTAACAAGAACCAAGGCCTCAACTTATGGCAATAAAATTCACATATTTTAAAATGCATTGTTTCTATTTTTTCACATTAATTTAAATAGTGGGTGGATACACACATCATTCTCACATCAAGCCTCATATTTAAAGGCCAGGGGACTTCAAAAAGGACTGTCTGAGTCTTGTAGGGTACAAAACTACAAAAACACTTGAAATGATCACCTTAAGCAGCAATTTTATCTAGTTTGGGTTCATTCAGTCTTTTTTTCTTTTTGTTTACCCTCATTATTTTAAAGCGCAGTTGAAGGCAGGGGACACTCTGTTTAAATAAGTTTTTCAGGTGATGTTCAAAGTTTACACTTTACTTTGGTTTCAATAGAACCTAGTCACACAGAATGTTCAGCTGTTAAAAACAAATAGTAATTTAATCTCACTTTGAGACTGATTCGTGTTTCAAGACAAATATTATTGCAGTGAACAGGACGGAAGGTGACAAATGTTTTGATCAGCTATAAAACAGAAACTATGCTAAATGTGTGCATTAACATAAAAACAGGTTCTGCAGCTGTCTTCAGGTTGGTTCAAATTAAGAAAAGGTTAAAATTACAGTTGGGTGCTTTTATTCTAGGTTTGAATTTTGATTAAATGTTTTATTTCTGAGTAATTGTTTTTACATAGCTTATTATTTGTATGTGGCTTTTCTTGCTACTGGTAAATTGTGCTAACTCTCACACACAGATGAATGTCTGCATGTGGCGTGAGAAATGCAGACAATGACGGGCCTTTTCCCGTCTATCACTCTGAACCTCACTAACGCACACAAATGTATATAGGTTGTCCTTATTCACCCACTGGGTATGTGACATTTTAGTTCCACGTAATATCAGGAGGACGGTTGAAGGAAAGCGCTAACCGACGGTCTGAGAAGCAGCTCCACCCTACACCTGCTGACTGACTGGCAAACAGAAATGTGCAAGAAGCTAATTTCAGGAAAACAGCACAAGTTCTCAGCAGAGGTTTACTTATTTCATTACAGATGAGCATTTAGGGCTGCACATTAGGGCTGCTATGCTGGTAGCAATTGAAATTTAAAAACTGATGTTAATTTACCAGCTTTAATAGTATTTTTTAAATATGATTTTGTCAAGTAGTAATACTATATAGGTAGTGGCTGCTAGATTTCCCAACAAACTCGAACTGTAATAGCTAAATAGCTGATGTACTACAGCATATGAAGAACATAGATAAAGCTACAGGGGAGACAGTGGGAGGAAAGATTGATTATTTTGCAGAATTAAATCTTAAATTTTTGGATTTTTAGCAGCTCAGTAAAATTTTAAGATCACAAGTGCAAAGAACAAGTCATGCAGTCAAAGACAAATAGAAAAAAATGGAAACAAAACACAACAGAGACAATATTGATTGTATTTGTAATCTAACTCAGTATTTATTTTTTATTTATTGTGTCCCAGCAAAAAGTAAATCTCAAAAAGTGCGTTTTTGAGATTTCAAAAAAATTAACTAAACGCTATCAGTTGATCCTGACAAATGTATTATAAAATTTGGAAAGAAAACTGCTTAAACATTCAGAAGTTTGAGAAGTTAAGGCGGTGATGTTATTTGCATCGCTGGCTGACTGCACTGAAACCACTGAGTCACAACCTCGCAAAGACAAAACATGAAGTCCAAGGAAAGTCTGCTCTGAATTAAAGGCTAGAAAGTGTATATTCTGAAGAAAATACCGGCGGGTAGTTAACGGGTATTTCTAGTTTAAGAGGAAGTATGGACTGTAAGTAGAGGAGGAAAGTTAGATGGAATTTGAAAGGAGACAATTATGATGAAATTTAGGAAGAAAAGCATGAAGAAAATGACAAATTGTAAAAGAAAATGCGGTCAGTCTACAACATGCATGTCAGCAGAAATGTACCGACAAGGGTTGGACTTTGAATGTATAGTTTCAGACAGACACTGACTAATGAATAAACTGCAAGCACTGGATATACAAAAATGAGTTGTGGCAATGCAAAAATGAAACAAACATCACAAACATACTGATAAACAATTTTCCATTTTAAAAGTATTCTGAGGGACGATGCATAATTGGCAGTATGTTTTTTTTTTTTTTGCAGGTGGTGTTTGGTCACAGATTCTCTTCATTTTCCCTTTTCAAGCTTGAAAACAAACTAAAATTTAAAATGCCTTATAAAAAAATTGAAGTATTAGTAGAAATTGGTAAAATAATCGTCCTAAATCTGCATTCATATTTACTGCTCATCCACAGCTACAGTTTGTTTTATTACTTACTCTTTGTGTCACCACGTTTGAAAAGGCTTTTAATATTTCTTAAATTTCAATTCAGAATCACAGAAAGTAAAAGGTGTGATCCCGCCTGTATGACAGCAATAGTGAGACAACACTTTCTCTGGCTGGCACACACACACGCACGCACGCACGCACGCACGCACGCACGCACGCACGCACGCACGCACGCACGCACGCACGCACGCACGCACGCACGCACGCACGCACACACACACACACACACACACAAAGTTTTTGGGTGGTGTTCCTTATCCACCTCTAGACTTTGGCCCTTGCCTGGCAACAAACAGGTGGAGATATGATCAAATACATATTACTGTAGATCATCACATTAACCACGTTCACACAAATCAGTACAGATGTGTACAGTCTCACGCTCAAACCCACACAAACTCACACAGTAACTAGGACAAATATGAGAAAAATGCTGTAAAAAAACAACAGAAAAACCGATAAGGTCAGTCTGGGTTGAATTTTGGTAATCATCATCGGTATCTAATAAACACGTTAACATCTGCAACATCAGAACAGCTGAGGCTTGTTAAACCAAAAAAATTGAGACATGGAATGAAAAAGCTTTTATTCCGTACAGAGACATGGCAGGCAATGCTTTAGAATTATATTAGTTATCTGAGAAGGAAATGGGACTGCTCTTATTATTTCCTCTAATGTTAAAGATTAAACTTTTGAACTTTACAATGTCTTGCGCTCTATCTACCATCAAACCACTTTGCTGGCCAGTACATGCATGATCCACCAAGCTCTTCCATTTCTGAATTAACTTAAGGGCAGCAAAACACAACAGAAAATTGGCCAAATATTTTGAACTCTAGGAGGTGCTAAAAGAGTCTCTGGCTTAAGAATGTTTTCAGTAAGACTGTAAAATCCAACCAGCATCTCAAACACTAACAACTGATCTGCAAGCATTGTCGTAATGGGCTTTTTTCCCCAACAATGTCATTCATCAAGTTCAGTTTATTTGCCCCAAGGGGTGTTACTCAACCTCTAACAAAACAGCTGGTGAGAGTTATTTCTGCCTCGGCTTGGAGACCCAAATGTCAAAGGTCAAGTTTGATGTTGCAAGTTGAAGGTGCTAAGTTTTAAAAACAGTATTTACCAGAGTATAGAATACAGAATACATAGTATTTACCAGGCAGGTAGGATCTTACAGAAGTCTCACAAGTGACACAAAATGTGTCCAAAAAAAATGTAAAAAAAAAAAAAAAAAAAAAAGATATCTTGGCTCTGTTTGTTTGCCTTGTCTTCTCACTGTAAATCTGCAAATAAGCTCTCTTAAATTTCAGATTTTTTTTCAGCTTGAGAATCCTCCTGCCTGTTTGTCTCCATCACTGTGCTTCACAGCTTATTAAACTTGTTTTGTACATTAAAGTTTACAAATACAATCATAATTACGTGATCCATTTCCTGCGGTGATCTTAATAAGACAATTAAGTCTCCCTGTGTATTTAACCCGGTGCTGCCGCAGCTTGAATATTAATTTGACATCTTACAGTTCAGACTTGTGTCATGTTGGAAGTTTAGTTTAAATGTTACAAAGTCTGGCTCAATACTTAAGACACATGACCTGGCATGTACAATCGCATCACATTTCTCGGCAACAAGGTGCTGAAAAAAGGCGGTGTTATGTCTTGAAGATAAATGAGAATTTTCCAGAGTGGTGGATGATGAATTCTCTTTAATCCTTGAACATCTTGTCAGGTTTCTCCAACAAATATCAGCGAGGAAAAAAATCCTCCAAATTGACCCTTAATAACCTGTCATCTCATAGTCTGACAAATTGCGATTACAGTAAAGATGTTGGGTTTGATTCCCCCTCAGGCTGTTCAAAAGTACAGGTGCAACAATTGTCAGAGGATGTGTCATTTGAAAGGAGACAAGAATGAGGAATATTATACTGGAATAGAGATGTGGAGAGGTGTTTTCCCCAAACTGACTAGCGCAATGCTCTGGATTGACAGCACTGAACATGACTAGTAGGAGCGATAGTATTTGAAGCCAACAAACAAGAGTATCTCAGTTAGGCTTATGAAACCTTAATCAAGAAGTAATAAAAAATGAAAACATGGAACCACTGATTCTCGAAGATTCTTTACAAAACCATTAACTGCTGTTTGATACGTCAATACTGTAAATGTGTCACTGTTGACCCCCAGGGAAAGGCCTGGAAAGTGCTTATTAATGTATTACAGAACATTTCAAGTGGTTAGAGTTTCCATGACAAGAAATCATAACAGCACTGGTCTTCCTTCAAACCATAATCCAATTATTAATGGCTAGTCTACACAGGAAAGTAGCTGAAACCATATAAAAGTAGACTGATCTGTCAGCTGACACACACACACTCACACACACACACACACACACACACACACACACACACACACACACACACACACACACACACACACACACACACACACACACACACACACACACACACACACACACACACACACACACACACACACACGCCCTGTGGTTGAGTGGTACACAACTGCCGGCCAAGACGACATGTTTTGTCAGCCGAGCCCAGCCAAACACTATTTAGGAAGACCGCAACGCTGCACTCCTCTAACACAGCCAAACTACATGACTGGCAGTTGGTCAGACTGACTGCCTTACTGAAGGAACTGCTAACCGGTGGACAAAATGACAGACTATCTACTGAATGTCAGCTGGAGAATCCAACTGGCAGCAATGTAAGGCAGAATGGCAGAGACAGGCTGCATGCACTTTTATTATCATTCCTAAAGCATCTACCTGGTGTTTCTTTCAATAAATCAAATTAGTCATTTAGTCTCTGAAATGTCATAAAATAGCAAAAAATGCCCAGCAAATAACTGTGGATAAATATATTGTCAAAGAACTAAGCAATACTTCAATATTACAACATCACTTCAGCCCTAGTTTCTTCCAGCAGCTTCAGTGAAGTGATTTATCTGGCAGCATGCATGTGATCGAGATTTTGTAATTTTGCAGGTCACATTTTGTATGCAGCGACATTTTACAAATGGAATTAGTCCAAATACCGTACAGTGACCCACAACTCTCCACACTGAAACATGTTTTTCCACAGTTATAAGTCTGATAACATATAGTGAATACAGTCTTTCACAAGAACTGAGACTCTCAGTCTTCTCTAAGCATTGTAAAAATTGTACTTAGAAATAAATATAATTTGTCACTAGTCACAGTGCACGTACATACAGGCTTTACTCAAAGTAGCTCCATACAAGTATTGAAATGTCATTATATATTTACAACTTGAATTGGCTGTATATACACTACCGTTCAAAAGTTTGGGGTCACTTAGAAATGTTCTTATTTTTAAAAGGAAAGCATTTTTTTCAATGATGTTAACATTAGTCAGAAATACAGTCTAGACATTGTTAATGTGGTAAATGATTATTCTAGCTGGAAAAAGCTGACTTTAATGGAATATCTACATGGGGTGAAGAGGCCCATTTTCTGCAACCACCACTCCTGTGTTCTAATGCTGCATTGTTAGCTAATGGTGTCGATTGATGATTAGAAAATCCTTGTGCAATTAGTTAGCACATGAAAAAAGTTTGAGTTTTCAAGGAAAACATGAAATTGTCTGGATGATCCCAAACTTTTGAATGGTAGTGTATGTTGAAAAAAAAAAATACACTAAATGTAGTGATGTACCATTGCTGTCAGGTATATTTTAAAATTTGGCAATCTGGTTTTCACACTTGTCAAAATGCTTACTTACTATACTACATACACTTGAATTTCTAGCTAGCTTATATATTTCTTCAGATTGTAATTCTACTATTCTTACTTCTGTCTAGACATATGGGTATGTATGTACTGCACCTATTTGGAATTTTCAGAAATTCTGCTATAGCTATAGTATTTCAGGTTTCAGTACCATTTTCTACTGAAGCTTCGGCCTTTGACAAAAGCTCACTTTGTGCAATGCCAACATTCAATAACCAGTTTTATAACAACTTTAAATAGACCATGAAATGTATCTGCATGTTTTCTAAACCTTCCACTGATTCCAGTGATTTTAAATTGTCCAAGACAGTCAAAATCTTTGTCCAAGAGGCTCTCTCAGTTCTACCTAATCACTCACAGCTTTTTTACAGTAAAGTAGCACCTACAGAATTAGAAAGCAAAAGATCTCAGCTGACCACATTTTAATCAACAATAGGCCGAGTCATCCAGCAGGCTTTCAAGTCATTCTGAATTCCCCTGTCTGGCGCACATCTCACACGCCCGCGCATATGAACCATAACCCACGACATGCTGTATCAAAACAGCCACTGCAACCTACACTTCCCCCTCGAGCCTCTGAAGTGAGCCAAACCGTTTGATAAGCACAAGCTGTATTGGCTCCTGATGCATGTTGTACGGGGACGCCTGCCAATAGTGAGTGGGCTGTACCACAGATGTGTCTGAGATGGGGGGGAGGGGGCGTGGGAGAAGGAAGGAAGGGGTGGGGCAGCGAGGTAGCAAACGGGAGGGAGGAGTTAGGGTGGGGTGGGGTTGGGGGAGACGGGGTAGATGAGCTGAGGGGTTTTCTGAGATTATTCACAGACAATAATCAATGTAGGGGTTTTTCATGATTAGGCTCACCTCCGATAAGACCTGAGGAGAAAACAGAGAGACTTACGAGAATTGTCTGTCAATAAACACATGCCATGTGTGGGCAGCGTCACCCTTTAGGCTGCGACTTCTGCTGCAAACGTAAGCCACATTCCTGACAAAATCTGGCTCAGTTGCACACCTGGCTGAAAAAAATAAAATACATGAGACAGCTCCAACGCACATCAGTGTTGACCGCTGATTACAGAAACATGTTGTTTTGAGTGTGTTTGCCGCAACGTGGGAGGAACGACAGCCTCACGGCAACGCAGAATTTTTGGCCATTGCTTCAAAATGATTTGGGAATCCCCTCTTTTTTTCCGACTTTATTCAAGCCACCCCCATTTGTTTGCCGCGACTGGTTTCTGGGTCCCAGAAGGGTCAATGCCAATCCTCTCTCAGACATAACAGAGGGTGAGTTTGTTTGAAAAACCCTTGTTATTAGATGTTTGAAAGATCACAGAGAAGTGGAGCACCCCAGATTTTCCTTTTTGTTGTACGCTGGGGTCCCGGCAGAAAAAGAAGAAAAAGTTCTCTGAACTCATGAACAATACTACCAGTGAACCCCCTCTGAAAACACCACCGCCCCTCCCGGTCCCTGAACACACGTCCCCTTCTCTCTAACGCAAACACACCGCCATAATCCCTGGCTATCACCCAACTCATCTACCAACCTAGGAAGAGGTGGAAACTAAACAAACGACAAGAGACAAAGGGGCCACTTTCACCTTGATCAACCAGGCAGGGTGGCAGACTCCTCTGGGAGGGAGGAGAGCAAAGAAAAGCAGAGATTTAACGTCAAAGACATGAAAGACGTCTACAACAGACAGGGAAGATGTTGAAGACTACACCTGAGACAGAGATAGAGGATCAAAGAGGAAAAAGGAGTCTTAGATCAGGGAAGCTATAGAGACAGAAAGAAACAAGAAAAGAGGAAGAGAGGGTAAGAGGATAGCTCTGTCTCTGCCTAACAGTCACGCAAATTTTAAGCAAAGTTATAAATCTGGCAATGAAAACGGTACAAATCATATAAATTTGAAACAACTGGGCTGAGATGCATTAGTGTCCATAAAACCATCCATGACAAAGTAAAAAGAACTCTTAAATACCATCTTGGCAGCCGTTATTGTTCAGAGATGTCAAGTGATGGCCGGGTTTCATGCTGTCTGAAGCCAGAAAAACATGTACTTGGGAGGTTTCGAATGTTCCCACTAAAGGCTGTGCAGTCAGACAGAACATTGTACAAATGATACATTCTGATATTTCCTGGTTAGTTAAAGATCTTATTACTGAAACTTGACCCTTTAATAGTAGATTAGCTGCATTTTTTTCCAACATGTAGATATTCCTACTACTTTGCTGGCGACAAGAAACCACAAAGTTTATCTTAAAAATTATCTTTGGCCACCGGCTTTGAGGGAGCACATTAACGCATGACAGAATAACCTCAATATGTTTGGAATTTTGGCTAATAACTTGTACTAAGATTTAGGTACAGTTGATATAAACTCAGCGTATCCAGATATTTTATGTTCCTAGGACCACTTGATTAACTGATTGAGAGCTTCATTTTAATCACATTTTAATGTAATATTATGGAAATTTGTTGGAAAACTGTTGCTTGCAGAAGATAGGGTGCAACATTATCATTTATTGTGTCCATGTCCAACATTCAAGCTCTTTTTGCTCAATTTTTGGTCTCAACCAACTCCTGAGGGAAATATTTCACTCTTTGACAATGCTCCAGTGTTTTAATGAGCTAGTCTCCAACTGTGTCTGTACCATTCATTATGTAGCAGGTGCAGTGGATTTTTGGAGCCTCTTTGCTGCTTGTTGTGGCCAAAAACAATGCTATCGAGGTGTAAGAGTAAGCATTTAAGGGTGGTTAAACAATGAGTTGAAGCTCACCAGGAAGCTCTGTAAAGTCAAGGGGAAATGCAGATGCAAGTGATGATTCTTGGACTTCTCTTTCTGGCTTACCATAAACGTTGTTCCATCAGCATTATTACAGTTTAATAGGCAGTTAGGACTTACTTTATACTGAAATTTTGTCATTTAAATGCTGTTAAAATCACAAGTAAACTGCATTATTCAACCAAATTTGGCCCAGTTTATACCTAGAAGTAAAACAAATTCTTTTGACCTTTGGGATGATTCAAAGTTAACCTAAACATCTAAATATCTTTTGACCTAAAATCACAAGCAAATTGTGAAACTTGTGGAGCAGACTAAGAAACAAATAAACATTTAACCTTTGTAAAAACATTTTGTTTCCAATCTGGGATGTTTATCTAGCAACATCCTTAAAAAGTCACATCTGGTTTACACTTGTGCATGTATTGCAACATTGTATTGCCGTTATAAAAACTGCAACGTATATTCATTTCTTGTACTCTAAGCGCAAAAACCTATATAATAAATTTATGATAGTTTTCTAACTTCTCTGAACTTAATTATGTATTGTTGGGTTATATTTGCTCATGGACTTTGAAAGGCCTGCTTTTGTTCACTGTATTCATGCTGAATTGTTTTATATGAATTTCTCTATGTAGAGCACTCTTTTCTACCCAAACCTATTATTATTTAGTATGTAGTGCATTTGGAAATTAGGACACAGCAAGCGCTGATCTTGATTATTCTCACTGTGGAAGCAACACATCACCGCTGGGTTCCAAATTACACGTAACTAAAGCATTTAAAAAGATTTGTGATATTACGCAGGGCTTTAAACAGCACAAAACTTTTGAGTTTTTTATACAGACTATGAGATGTAAACAATCAGGAGGAGGATGGAGACAAAGTAAGAGTGAATATTAGGCAGACGGGTAGGCAGACAGATAGAGGAGGGGGGTGTTGATGGTTCCGTCTCCTCCGTGCAGGTGAGTCTCTGCGGGTCCTCTGTCCCAACACACTATTGTCTCCTTATCTACTTCCTCTCTGCTCCTCTGCAGACGCTGCCTGTTTAGACTGCTGCTCGCCCTCTCTCTCTTTCCCGGTCCTCCTCTCTGCTTTCATTATCACCACACCTCCGCCACAGCTGCAGCTCAACTGTGTGCCACGAGTGCACAGAGCTTATGCAGCAAATCTGCTGTCAACAAGTGAAAATTATAACATATAGTGCATAGTGTGTATGTGCTACCATTAATCTACTATGTAACCAATATTTAGAAATGTGCAGATACTGACACTGTTAGCCTACACGTAGGATTTTACTAATTATGTGTTGTTTTGTGACGCACAATGATATGGGATATTTTTTGAAATCCCATTTCTGCATTGATTTGGTGTTCTTTATTGTCCTAAAAACATCTACTTATCCAGTTTTATTATTTCCTTGCAGTGCACCTGTCTATAGAAACAAAACATTCACTATGCACTGATTAGTTAAACATTGGATTGTCTGTTCATTGTTTCGTTTATTGCCCCAAATTTGCTTGTATTTATGAATAGTTTATTTCCATCAAGTTATGTCCTGTACATTGTTGTACAATCCTACAACTTCTAGATTTTTCTTTGCTGTGCTTGTTACTTCTTGCATGTGTTTATGGTGTTTGTATGAGTATAAACCAAATAAGTGAAATTAACAACAAAAAAAGACAACTAAAAAAAAAAAAATCCTTTGTGTTGTATTGGGATGTTGGCAGACATGTCAAAGACGGATATCTTAATATATCTTTAAAATGTTTCTGCTGACTGACCTCTGTATCTGTTTATACTTAAACTCCTAAATGATAGTTCTGCATTTGGAAATGTCTTTGCATTTGTGTAAGGTCTGATAGAAACCAAAGAATAAAAAGTGTCCTCACAAAACACAACAAAGTGCAACTGGTCTGGAAAAGTTCTTAAGATATTGAAGTTACTCAGCATTCTCCCCCTACGGGTTTAGACTGCAGGTCTCTTACTGTTAAAGCAGTAAGAGTCTCTTACTGTTTACATCACATCTGCAGTTTGTTCTCATTGCTTTTGCTTCTTCGTGCCTCCTCACTTTCTATCTGCCTATCATCTCCTGTTCTAGTCTCACATTTTTGTTCACTTTTTCTGGCAAGTGCATCTATTTTCCCTCATCTAGCCCTTTCATTGGCTGTATTATCTGCAAGAGTGGATCTCTGACATGCCTTGTGTCAATGTAAATAAAATAAACCAGAGAGGAGAGGTGCCGTAATTCTCTCTCTCCTGGAAGACAACATGACCCACATTTGATAAGAAATCAAAAGTAAAGCACGCCTGGCACCTTTATCCTTACTGTAAGCATCAGGTAATGTTTGGCATGACAGACCTATGTGTGTGATGTTTTTGGTAGAATTATTCTTGTTGGTATTACTGTTATTATTATTTTCTACAACCACTGAAGGAAATCAGCACAAATTACTGACCATTTTGCTGTTGTGTATGAAGAGAGATCGTTCACCCACTTTTTCACTTTGTGTGGAGACTTACCATCATTTGTTATAGCATCTGGGTACATCTCCTTCAGGAGGTCGCCAAGTGAGTGTGCACTGCCTTCAGGTGAAACAGGGCGAAACAGTTTCTGGATGAACGGCCTGTCGCTCATAGTCTGTAATTAATTAGAGCACAGCAAATTAACAAGTGCAGCAGTGGAAACATACAGTAAAAGAAATGTCACAATGTGATGATGTTTCCTGATTGAAAGAAGTGTTGGACTAAACAAAAAAAGAAGGAACTCTTTTTACACAAGTTGTATAAGTTACGTAGGGGGCTCATGGTGACCAATCTACAAAGTTTTATTATGAGAGAAACAAGACAACTCTAATGAAGAAAGGACAAGGTACAATATTTCAGCATCTTACAAACTGTATAGAACAAAGGGATTAATTTGAACTTTTGTGATCCGCAACCTCTACAGATACTCTACATGTGGTTAAGTTTAGGTCACTAAATGTACTTGTCTAAGATTAAAGGAAACCAACATTAGCAGTGAGTTGAAGACGTAACATGTCCAGCAACACTCAGTGTATATCAATCAGCCACAATATTAAAACTACTGACAGGTGAAGTGAATAACATTGATCATATCGATACAATGCAACATTCTGCGTAGGAAACTTTTGGTCTTCATGTGACTGTTTCTTTAACACATACCACCCACCAATACATCATTGCAGATCAAGCACATGTAGGAAAAAATTAACGAATTAAAGATGTGATATCAATTCAAGGAATTGCGGAAAAAGCAGACAAAGCATCCTGTAAAGGGGATTTTTTTTTTTATATCCAGTAACATGAGTGGAAATTAGAAGGTGCTAAACAGAGTTCCCAGTATAAAGATAAAGGGAAGATTCATCAGACTATGCACGCAAAGGCTGTGAATGAACAATGTGCTGAGCTGAGAATGTGGTGCTTTGATGAGCCAGACTGTTAAGAATGGGATATTTAGCAATCTGCAACATTTCGACAGATGTTACAAGTGACACTGACATGTTTTATCGATCAGAATCAATCTGGAAGTCATTATTCTTATGTTTGGTCTTGGCAGAAAAGTGAGCTTCTACAGACTAAAAGCTCTGGTGCTGCCTTAGATTTCCAGAAAGGGAGAACAGTGGAGAAAACCATAATACTGAATGTTACATTCTCTGTTCTTCATTGGAAAAGAAATTATTTTCTTCCGTCACTGTTGGCAGTCATGAAGATGGTCATTTTTTGATGAAATGGATATTTTTTCTTTCCTAACCAATATGCCACCCTGCTGCATAGCGAATGACACAAAAGACTTTATTAGAAACCTAGGAATGAAAAGTTTACTTGCAAAATAGTGTTTATGAGATGGGAAAAAAATGTGCAAAAAAAATCATTAATCACATCTGCTCCTCCAAAAAATTCCATCTCTTCTCCCCACATTGCGATTGTGTATGATTTTTCTACACTTAGAGGCAAACTGAGATGATGTGGTCCTGACCTGTGACCTACTCACTTATCAAGGTAGTGATCTAAGAACTGAAGTTTATCCTTCTGCTGACCACGATGCAAATCACTGTGGGTAAGTGCAATGAAAATGCCTAAAATGTAAACCGAGTTAAGTCATGATGGGACAGCCAAACAAGTGTGACGTATGCAGCAAATATCCTCATGACTGTCCAGCAGTGATCTGCAACTCAGCCACAACATTCCATGAGTGAGAGGTGCGGGAAGCATGGTGGGAAATTACCACCAGACAACATGTGGCGGTGGACTCCAGGGTACGTTAAAAAACAGATAACAGGCTTTACTAGACATGATGCTTAAGCTGTAAATACAAGTAACTTGCACACTTAATTAAATTAAAGAGAATAAATTTACAAGTGTTATCCTATTACTAATAACTAACTTCTTGTAGGTAGATCATTTGAAATTTAGGTTCAGGAAGTAGAAAGACAAAATATGGCTGAAGAACCTCAGTATTTTTGGTGATTTGTAGACACAGCTGACAAAAGTGATGTTCATATCGAAGCTCTGATATCTGTCGCACTAATGAAAGAGACAAACACATGAACACAGAAATGAAATTACATCCACATTCTCAAATTGCTAAAATTACACCATGCCTCACTACTGTTTGATTATATAGGAAGTCTGCATCAAAACATTTTTTTGATTGTTATGAACCTGATTATGTTAAAATTATAGCACATATACAAAGATACCTGAACATCACTGCAGATCTAAGCAGACGGCTGTATTTTGTGTAACTGTAGGTCACAGAAGCTCGTGGAAAAGCTGAATCCATACCTTCTCCACGAAAACAAATGCGTGTGCAGCCCTGAGCTGTCTCATTGGACCAAACAACCAACTCATCAGCCAACTTGTTTTTATGAGATTGTTCCTGACTGCTGCACTGTTCTTTGGTCCTGCACCAGTAGAATTTTCTTTGTCACACTGTCCTCCAAAACCCACTAGTAGCAGCCAATTACCACATGTTGCCAAATGATTTATGAATAATTTGTCAAAATTTGTGTGTAAGATTCAAAGAAACTGCATTTCAGTAATGTAACATGCATAAACAGAAGTCTATCCAGCTTGTGCCTTCCCAACTGATTACAGTGTAACTGCTAATTAGCTTGGAAAAAAATTATTTGCTGTGATTTCATGCCATCCTTGAATATTGTGGTTTGGTCCTCATTTCCTTATAAGATAAATAATAAACAATGTGTATAGTACAAGTCATATCTACCAAAATCCTCGTATTCATTTGTTTCACATGCTTTTTGTTGTGTTGTAACCTCCTATAAATCCTTAATTTGATTGTGGTATGTCAGCAGGTATGTTCTTTGTAAATGTCAGCCTCGCTATCACTTCAAAGCTGAGTTAAAAATTCAGTGGTTCTAGTTACTGAGTGACCCAGGTCCTCGGGACACTAGCAAAAGCACCGAGAGTCTTACATTTTCAACACTACACCAAACGGCTGAGAAGCCGTGTGTCTTCGGTAGGTACAAAGTTTTAGAAGACCCCAATTTTTCCATTATGCATGGTAATGTCTGATTGTATGCTGAAATGAAAGCATAGAATAAATAAATGAAGTAACAAAAATAAAATCAATTTAGAAACCAAAATTTTTGACTCATCAAAGTACCACCTTTGGCAGATTTAACAGCTGAACACACGCATGGCATTCTTTGCACAATGGAAATCAAATATTCAGAAAGTTCTTCCCAACTCTGTTGTAGTTCCCATAAATGTGTGGCACTTGTAGGTTGCTTTTCTTTTACTTTTCTGTAGAGTTCATCCCAAACCAGCTCCATGGGGTTTAAGTCTGGAGACTGTGCTGGACACTCCATGTTTTCAAGCTTACCATCTTGTTCTGGCATCGCTTGGACTTAAGTTTTGGGTCATTATCTTGCTGTAGGATGAACCCCTGGCCAACTAGATGCATACCAGAAGGTACTGCATGGTGCTGCAGAATGCTGTGGTAACTGTTTTGGTTCAGGGTTCCTCTCACTCTGTACAAGTCACCGACCCTGGATCCAGCAAATCAGCCCCAGACCATCACGCTTCCTCCTCCATGTTTGACAGTTGACGTCACACACTGAGGAACAGTCCTTTCATCTACTCGACGGCATACAAAAATCCTCTGTGATGAACCAAAGATTTGAAATTTTCATTCATTAGTCCATAATACCTTCTTCCAGTCTTCAGTAGTCCATTGACAGTCTTTCACAGCCCAGGCAAGCCTATTTTTCTTATTCTGACGTCTTAGCAAGTTTTTTCTTGCTGCAACTCCACCTGTCAAACCTGCAACTCAAAGTCTTCTCTTCACAGTTGAACCTGAGACTTTTTACTACAACCACTATTGAGCTGTGCTTGAAGCTGTTGTCTTGTGAGCCGCCTATCACCAAGCTGTTGACTCTCAGAAACTTGTCTTCTGATTCTGTTGTGGCTTTGGGTCTTCCAGATCTATTCCTGTCAGAGTTTCCCCCAGTTTCTGAGCCTTTTGATGGTGAAGAAAACTGTATTCACTGACACCTTGACTTTCTTTGCAATTTCTCTGTAGGAAAGACCTACATTTTTAAGTGTTATGATGGTCTGTCTCTCTTTCATTGTTAATTGCCTTTTCCTCACCATTTTTATAGCAACACACCACTTTCTGCAGTACACTGTTCAAATAATGCTCTCAAGGGTATGGTACCACGGTGTGTTCCAACACTACTTTTATGCAGACAGAGGGGATTGTTAGTAATCAAGAAAAGTTGGGACACCTGTAGGATTTGGTAGCACAATTTTCAAGGCTTGATCAGCCTCCATTGCTGCAGAACAGCTTGAAATTGTCAATCAATTTCTTGTTCCCTGAAAAAGGCCATTTTGTATAATTCGGAGATGTACATTATTTTTCAGTTTTGGGTAGCATTACCTTTTTTTTTTAAAACCTCTGGCAGTTCACCACTTACCTTTGTATCATTTCAAGCTATTCATTGAACTACTTGAATTTCAATAAAAAACTGGGAAAATTGGGGCATTCTAAAAATTTTGACCGGTAGCGTATATGTCACAAAATAGCAAATATACATATTTTACCTCCATTTGGGCAAAGGCACATTTTCAGTGCTGTTTGTCTCTCTTTCAGTAAGATTACACAAAAACCACGGGGCCGCATATCAAGAAACTTGGCAGAGAGGTAGAGCCCGGCCAAAGGAAAAATCTATTAAGTTTAGGGGCCTTGGCATAGGACTGTGATCTCCAAATGCCCTTCTAATATTTTAGGAACGTAAATTTAGATCATTACAGTTCAATTGCATTGAAAGCCAAGAAAATACAGTATCAGTAGAGGGGGGTTTTCAATCTTTTGCTTTGGTGTACCACTGAGCATCATAACACAAAGGAAGAATTGTGTTCTGAGAGGGAAACGTGGTGCAGGCCGATACCCAACCTGAGGTGTCAAACGGAGTCTGTCACACTATAGGACCTAATCATGGAGCTGTGAAAAGGAAACCGGCGAGGACAAGGATCGAGTAACCGAGTGGTAACTACACACCACAAAAGGCAGGCGCGAACCAGCAAGAAAAAGGTGGCAGTGGAGGCGCGAAGCCTGTGCTCAGGTTACACAGAAAGACTGAGTCACTGACAGGAAGCACGGCCTTTCGTGCGGGATCATCGCCGAAAGCCAGAGCAGAGAGAGTGCACTAAGTGACAGCTACTTCATTGCATTTTTAAATAGGCAGCCATGAATTATTGAGTCAGTCAGCGTACAAAGAAGGCGTTATTGATCCCTAGGGAGAGAAGCGTGATACTGTTTGGACGAAGACACTTTCTTTTCAGCTGCCGTGACACCTTAGCTGGCACAGCAGCACATGGCAACACAAAGAGAGCTTGGTGTCATTAGGATTCAGGTGAAAAGAGATGGCTCGCTCTCGCTGAGTGAAAAGAACAGCGGAACTCAAGACATTGCCTAATTGATGGAGGGGATTCAATCCACCTAATTGAAGGTAAAACAATGGCCGTGGGTTAAAGCACTGTCAATCCATACGCGTTTCCGCGAATTGAGAGGGTGAGAGAAAGCGTTTCCAGTGAACTCTGAGACCATCCATTGGTAAATTAAGACTCTAACCTCATTTTTAGTGGACATCATTTTAACACAACTTGAAATTCACACCTGTGGAGGAGAAACTCCATCAAGAGACACTGAATTGAATTTTAAATTATTAAGTGTTGTGAGCTAGGTTGATACTTCACCATTCTGACATCTCTCTATTTCAGTGCTGATCGGAATATTTCAGCTCCATCAGATGGGCAGAAAGATTTACATTCACCTTTCAGCTTCACTTAACAGACAAAAGCATTCTTTATTATTTTATTTGTTTAGAGTCTCTAAAACAGGAGGGTTATCATACAGTGCTCACTTTAGTGTTTTAACTGTTACTTTCACATTTTATTGGCATCAACATTGAAGCATTCAATCAGTCAATCAATCATATCTGACTTATATAGCACAAGTTCATTCATCTCCAAGTGCTGAACATAAATGAGTTTTAAAAAAAGAGCAATTGGAGAGAATAGTGAAGCCACATGAGAAGTTTGTTGTCAATGCCTTGCAGTTATATAATAAGCACTACATAACAAGCAGTAATACAAAAAAATCTTTGATATAAATACACTGGTACAACAGTTAGTAAAAATTTCTGTGTCAGAAATGTTTAATGAAATTCACTGGCAACTTATTCTGCATATTAAGAGCAGTAAAGGCATTGATAAATGTTGCTTTTGTTATTTCAATGGATTTCTAAAATTGTCCTTCTCCTATGTATATGGGAAGAGGCATGTATTTCAGACCTTTATCTAAAAACTGAAAAGAACAATGCAAGAAGATCTGCTTATTTTTTTTGTGAGAACATTTAGAGAACAAGGTCTTCAATACAGCTACAGCTAACAGCTTTGTTTGCCACAACATAACAATCTAAAGCATTTAAGCATTTCTAGATGCTTGGCCATAGCAACTGGTTAAAAAAAAACCTGAAGGTTTTCCATCAACAGTCACAGCTGTACTAGAACCCATTACTGTAAATGCAGCAAAACATTCTTCAACAGTGCAACAAGCATATCACCTGTTGCCCTTGGCATGATTACGCAAAACTGTTTCCAGCATTCCCATGTTTTGTAATTGTCTGTGTAGTCACCACCTCCCCCTCGTCTCAGTCAGCCATTACAAGATATCTGGGAGGCAATAAACCTGCATTCTTTGAAGCAGGCACCTTCCACAGCACCACAACAGAGGCGGCTGGAGGTGGACTGCCTGCTCTTGCATCGGGGGTTAGTGAGTAAGCACTGAGTCACGGAGCGGGAACAGAGCGGAGTACCTGTACGGCAACAATGTAAGCAGTCTTTAAAAGGAGGATAGTAATTTTCACTTTCCGTGCAGCGAGACGGTCGGCCCCCTCTGGCTCTTTAAATCACAGAGTGGCGTCACTGCTGGAGCAGGAAGATACACTGGCAAGCAAATGGGCCAATGCACACTCACACACACAATAACACACAAGCCAAGTGCTCAAGTGGAAGCAATTGAAATGACGAAGACAAATAAATGAGAAATGAGCAACGCACAAACAGAAGCTTGCGAAAACAGACGTGGAGGTTCACACACACACACATATATTTGAATTTAGGAGCACGTACAGATCACCACAAGCATTTGTAGAATTATAACTCTTTTTTTGGGTAGTTAAAAGACTGTATCCACACACAAAGCTTTTTTTTTTTTTTTTTTTATAGAATACACATGATAAATTTTTAGTGAAAAGGAGGGTCAAACGGGCCTATTCATTAATGTCACCTAAATAATATAAATTATTCAGAATGTGACTGATACTATTGAAGACAGATAAAACTATTTTTAAAAACTAAATTAAAACAAAGACAATGTTGTCAATTTCATCTCACCACATATAATTTAAGAAATTATATATTTCAAACCAAGAGAAAAGGTTGAACTGTACAAATAATTATTTATAATTTCTTGGTCATACAAAGTAGACACACACACACACACACACACACACACACACACACACACACACACACACACACACACACACACACACACACACACACACACACACACACACACACACACACACACACACACGTGTCCATGCCCATGAGGTGTCTTCGTCTCCATGAGGAGAGCAGGCCAGACGGAAATGAGCCCTCTGTTATTTGGACTGAATGTTGTCATTAATTCTGTCTGCATCAAACACAGCACATGTTATTTACACTAAAGACCACAATCTGGCTTTGAAAGACTTTGGGCGTGTGTGTGTGTGTATGTGTGTGTCAGTGTGTGTGTTTGGGGAGGGGGGATCTTTCCTCTATGGAAGGCAATCTCCTGTTAAGTCATCCACAGTGACTTCTAAGTGCCAAACAGCTTTGTTCTTCTTAGTGTCTGCACCTCTTTCCATGTCTTATCTACTTTCTTTTCTCCAAGCTGAGTGCCTTTGCTGGGTTATGTCTTATCATGTTTGGTCTTGCCGCAACCAATCTGGCTAACAAAACACGGGATGTTCTCCTTAGAAATAACATAAGCTCTACAGAGTTACTACACATGTTTGAGTTTTGAACTCAATTTATTTGCTTGATTTTAGTTCTTCTGTTTGTTTAGAGGTATTTTTATGATATGTACTTCTCTGATTAAAGGATAAAATTAGACCTGAATCCTTTCCTAACAGCAGTTCTAGGCTTGTAATGGTGTCTCAAAACCTTCGAGTTCACACAATCAGAAAGGTGGTTAACCTCCAGGTTAGCTAGACGTATTTGCAAGAGAAAATCAAGGTAAATGGTAAAAGTTTCCTGGTTCAAAATTAACTGCATGTTTGCCATAGTTGTATTTGCACAGTTTTCCTTAGCAACAAGGGACTATTGCTGGCTTTTAAAGTGTGCTCACTTTCAGTTTAGTTCCCACAAAAAAGGTTTTATTTGTCATAAGTGAAAAAAACAATAGGTAAACCTGCACAAAGAAAGCACAAGCATTGAAGAAATCTGTACGATTCTTGCCAAAGCTAAAAATCAAACCATTTGTATCAACTCAAGTCAAGTTTTTTCCAAAGTTGTGGCACTTTTGAACAGTGAAAGTAGTTGCAAAGTGCTGCGGAGGAGTGCCATTAGAAGTATTTTTAAGATCATAATGAAGTGATTTAGCTCCCACTCTTCTCCAGAATTTCCAGGCCTTCTTTGGTTGTAAATATTTAGCAGTTTGTAAGATTAAAACCACACCACCTCCACAACAATCCAGACTTTTTCAGGAATGATGCTTATTTTCTCCAGCGTGTTTGGAAATCACACAGTGAAGCTGTAACAGGCTTTGATGCTACAACTGTCATGAAACCAACTTTGCTCATAAATGACCATGGAAACTTTCAATTCAGCCTTGGAAAAAAAAAAAACACCCCAAGCTGGAACAGTCTGGGTTTCTTCTAGCCACCAGCAGTTACATGGTTTCACAGCTGCAACAAGTGCCTCTGAGAGGGTGGATTGTGTTGCTCGGACTGCATGTTTCAGTTTGCCACTTTAAAGAGTTATGTTTTATTACTAAAACAAGAATGCTTTTGTCAAAGTGTAAAATGGTTTATTTATGCGCTGAAGATGTGAAAGTAAAAATAAAAGCATTTGTACGCTTTGAAATTTCATGCAAAACAGTCAGCGTTGACAGTGACTGACAGCTGTACCTCCACCCTTGTTGTGTAAAATGTAAATGTAGCCATATGTGGAGCCTAGCAGGTCTCATTAAAACTTAACACGACTGATAATAAATCATCATGATGGGAAATTACCAGCAGTCGCAGCAGATATGGTGATGGAAAAAGATGCTTTATAGGAAAGTTCACTCGTTGAAGTCCTGCTCTGCTCTACAAATCATCTAGAAATCTCTTTCTGTTCCATCAGATGACACCTGACAGTCATTTAAAGCCAGATCTATTTACTGAGCTATTTGCTGGGCCATTTTCTTACATTATTTTTCCCTAACTTGCCTTGACAGGCCCTAAAGTTAATTTAATTTGTTCACAGGACTCAGTGACAGTGAGGGGGGCCTTTCTGTTTGCTATGACTTGAGATCAAGGCTAATGGACTCACATTCAGCCACTAGACTCAAAGCAGACTGTCAACATGTTTTTGGTACAAAAATCCAGATGTTTTCCAGCTCTTTTTTTTTTTTTGTTAACTGGATTGAATAATACTCCTCAGTAAGATTAAGTAGACTTTAAATCATGTTTGCTTGTACTGGTATTTAACATTATTCCATCAAAATGCCGGGCTTTGTTGGAAAAATATGTCTTTTGCTCATTCTGTGGAAGTTGTCAAATGAATTCTCCACACTTTTCCAGCCATTTCTGATTTGCGTAGAAACCCCCAACACTTGACTCAAAGCGCTTTTCCCGTGCTGTCTGGTTCACGGCAGGGTAATGTTTTCCAGGCAAGATTCGGCTGCTTATTCATCTCTTCTTTCTTTTTTGTCCTCCAAAGGGACTTTTTACCTGAGTCAGGAAGAATCTACAGCGGCTTTGTGGAAACACCCGACCTGAGGCTGCTTGTCTGCTTGCTGCTCCTTATCCCAGACTGAACCTGGAGGCTCGCCCACTGGTTTAACTTGGGTCAATGGAATTGCATACAAACGCAGGAGAGTCATAGGTATCAAATTTACAGGAACGCATGAATAACTTCCAAAAAGCACCCAAACAAACTGGGATCCCACATGTCTCAGACAGATACTATGTTTTTTTTTGTTTGGTTGTCATTATTTGAAGACTGATCATTTTATCAAAGGTCACAGGACAAGAAAGAACACGTAAAATGGTGAACTTGGGAGCAGTGCTCAAGCCAATATGCATAATTTATATTCATTTGGATGTTTCACTTAAAATTTTTAAGAATGGCTTAAGATAAGTTAATAAATGGCTTTTAATGTATATAGAGAGCAAACAATAGCCTCGTAAAAAAGGACAAAAAAAATTTAGTCATGTTGTTTAAAGGTGGGCATGAATATACTGTAGGCTATTTTTCACATATTAAAGACTGAGATGGTATTAGACTATTATTGTTTATTAGTCATAAATATGTCAATAAAGTATGGTTACTTGAGGTTATGCACATTAAAAGGAAAGAGAATGGAAAAGGGAGTCTCTTTTATCATGTTTTACCTACCAACTAGATAAGATGAATATAGATATGACTCCAAATAGCAGTTTGTAACCTGTACAGTAGTCGAACGTATCGGACAAAGTGACTCTGTGAATGCTCAGAGGTGAGTTCCATGCTGAAGCAATGCAGAACGACTGTTAAACAGCCCTCTGGCTCCATCTACAGGAATAAAATGGCAAATTTCATCCGAGTCCAAATTTATTAACACTAAATCAAGTTCAAAAGTTAAAGTGGAGGGCAAGAACAGTTTCGATATCTGCTTTGGAGTTTTACTGAGTGAGTGTGTGTGTGTGTGTGTGTGTGTGTGTGTGTGTGCCTCCTACCTGGTATATCCTGAAGGGGATGTATCTGAACCCTCCATCCTCAGTGGGATATTCCATCAGCTTCCTGTTCATGGCCCAGAATTGGTCAAACTTATCTGAAGTGACACAAACACACACACAGATCAGCCATCAGCTAAGTACTGCAGACTTGTTTTCCAGAGTGCATCCAGCAAGAAACGCACAAGAAAATTCTTAAATACGTGGATAACGAAAGATTAGATGAAAACAAATGCACATTTTTTCATCCGTGTTCCATGATGATCATTATTACACTGCTTAGCATCACAGTTTCACTTTTTTAACTTAGTAATTATTGTAACTTTATATGAGGGTGTGTTTTGACCAACAAAACCTGCAAAGTGCAAAAAGATTTGTAATTTGTTTACTTACTCTTTAACCAAACATTTCAGAACTTAAACAAAATGTCAAATTTAGACTGTATTATGCTGTATATAAGCAACTAGGTTTGCCTATAGATACCTGCATATAGACATTTAACACTTTTTGCCAGTGGTGCAAAAACTAGGTATCACAATGGCAATAGTATCTAAAAAATCTAACAAAACTCAGCCGTAGTCTAATGAACAGTGCCCCAGTGTCTAAGAATATGAAACAAGGACGTATGTGCAAACACAAATGGGATACTCCAAAAACTTGATGATGATCAGACCACTAGTGTACATTAAAATTACACTAAATCCCAACCCAACCTCTAAGGTGAACCTGAATTAGGAGAAACGTGACAAACAGGATTTACGTAAAATGTGCTTAATGAAAGCTTCCAAGTTTTTTACCGTTGTGGATGACTAACAAAACTTAACACAGTGACCACTGACTCACTTTTTAGATTCTCAAATGGGCTTTAAGACTCTTTCAGGTAGCCAGAGCTATAAATTACTTGCATTTTAATGTGCATTCAAGGAAGACAGAAATGCGATTAAAAATCAACAGTATGGTATGCTATTGCAAATGACAGCGGGATAAAATATGTGTTACACGTGCTAAAATGAGAACACTTGAATTGTCCTTGAACTTTGAGAAACACCAATTTCTACACACGTGCCCCTTCATGTGGAGGTCTGAGTAAGGGCACCTCTCAGTTTGATGGAAAATCTGTGTATATGTTAATTGTTACTGGCGACTAACTAAGTAGGCAACACATAGTCTTTTCGTTATAGGATGATCTTTCACCACCAAAAAGTTTGGTTTCAAACCCTCCACCTCCCCTTGTGTCTTGCTCTCAAATGAAGCTTCTGTTTTTTTTCTCATGGATGAAAGTTTGAGCTTTCTCTGTTTCTGGTCTCTTTTGGATGTGAAAGTTTTAGTTTAAATAAAGTTTCATCTCTCACTTTCATTTGTAAGGCCAACTCCTTCTTTTTGGATTAGTTAAGAAGTCTTGGCTTTTCTGAAGTTTCAAGGGAAGAATGTCATGAACCACACCTCAACTTCAGTTCAGAGCAGCATCTATTAGTCTCTGTGTCCTAATTTTACCTTTTTTAAATTTCCCTTTTTGCATTAAGATGTGAGGTTTTTCTCTCTTTTACATTATTAGTTTCAGGGGAAAGTGAAAGAGAGATAGGCAGATGAAGGTTTCTGGGTTTGAAGCCCTTGGGTTTTCTGCAAACTTGTTCAAAACATTCTCAAGCTTATTCTCAACTCCTCATGCACACTGCACACAGTTTTGACAGTTACAGCCCAATCATGCATTACACAAAACTTTAACAAACTATCTCTAGTGCTTTCGGGACTTCATTTGCTTAATGTGTTGTTGCTGTTGTTTGCTGCTAATGTAATTTTTCCGTACTTTTACAGTAAAGCCATACAACAATTCAGAGATTATAATACATGTCCTTTCCTTGAAGTTTTTTTGAGAGGCACTTTCAGAAGGTGTTTATTTTCATAAACAGCAGCTCATCATCAAATGAAAACAACCAAATAGAAGTGAAAGGAAACTATCAAGTAGTGAGAAAATGATTAATCATAAAACTGATGGTACAAATATTGTTTTACAAGTTACACGTTAGAGACATCACCCCTTACTAAGCAGTATGAAATGACTCGCTTACTGGTGAATGTGGCAATTTTAGTGTTTGATCACACTACATTTCACAGATGGATACAATCTAATGGTGTATAAATAAATAAATAAATAAATAAATAGATACACATTTGTTTGACTATACGAGCATACTATTACAAAAATCTGTTATGTGGAAATGGACAATAACTTTTAAAAATATGACCCTGTGTAGGTCTTCTTAAAGCTTCATAACAGCAAGAGCTTCAGTTTGTTATTTTGTATATGTATAATGACCTGAAACAATGACTTTTCAACCAAAGAATTATCTACAAAAATTGTGATTATCACTGAAAAATGCTCCATATTTGCATGTTTCAGCTTCTCAAATAACCTTGGGCTTTCAGAACTGAATGGTATGAGTATTTTTCACAACTTTGAAATTTTATAGACCGAACAACTGTGTGATCGATTGAAAAAGCAATCAACCAATAAACTGAACAAAAATAAATAAACAATCTGCAGCGCTGACAAATCCAAAGCAGTATCTACCTTAAGACCAGTGGGCTCAGGAACGACTTCTGTCCCTCAGCTGTCACACTACTCAACTCTGCACCACAGCGACCTCTTTATTATCCATTTTATTTTGCATCCACAATTATTTCTTAGTGTGTTCATCGCGCTCTGTCCATAACGTTTAGACTGTATATACCACACTGTAAAGAATGCATTTTACTGCTGCTTTTGCCTTTTTGGGTAGATGCTAAACTGCACTTCTGTGTCTTAGTTCTTGTAATCTGTGCAATAACAATAAAGTTGACTCTAATGCAATCTAAACTTTAGGAAATTATGATTGGTGTAGGAAAAAAATTGTGTGCCAATAATAACTAATTCAACAGAGGGTGGTGTGCTGCAATTATAGATCACAACAAGGTGACATATTTGTTACTGACTGGCCTGGAGGGCAGCTACATAACTGGTGGCATGTGTTTATAGCTGCCTTGTTTGATCAACTTGACCTGCAGTGACTCCAGGAATCTCACACTGCATGCTGGGTATTGTTTTTCAAAGACAAGCCCGAGTTTCAAACAAACCCCAAACTGAGGAATGTATCTCATCCGCCCCAGCTCCTACTCCCACATCACAAGCTTCCAGCGCATTATCCCCGCCACCCCAGCATCACCTACACAGATCACCGCAATCACAGCCAACAAATAGGAAATTAACCTTTCTGGACATATGGGGTGGAAGCAGAAAGAGAAACTGGTGGGTGTTGGGATGGCTTCAAAGACTGCAATTCAACTCAAGACAGACTTGTACGTGCACAAACATCTGTGAATCTATTTAGATGCATTCTTTGTGTCTGTGAAAACACCACACCCAGAAATCACAGACTATTTTGCAAACAAATATAAAAAACGTGCGTGTTCTAGAAAAATAATATGAATAAGTGATCACAATATGTGCAAGCATGTGTGAATATGCGTGTAGGTGGATGAGCTTGAGGGAGACAACATGTGTGCATCTGGGTGTTAATGAAAGAATGTGCTACTGTATGATCGTGTGTCACTTCCCTAACAGCTGTCTGTGGTCTTCTTTTTAAGATGGGGGGTGTGTGTGTCTCACCGTTCTGCAGGCCCATCCACAGCTGTTTGTGGTCTTTCTTCTGCATGTCGTTGACAACTTGACTCTTGTGTTTCAGAGCATCAGCCTCCTTAATGCTGGACATGAAGTGAGCCTCTATCACAGAGTTGGACGGGCAGTGGAGCAGGTCATGATCTGGAAAATTCTGACACACATTCACATGAAAAACATTTTATTTGAAGCTCCATGGTATTTTTTTGCTACTACGGGGAAGGAGAACTGCACAAGTCACTGGTGAGAAGGTTACTGTCTACAGTTGAAACCAGAAGTTTACATACACTGCATAAAAAGACACAACCTTTTTTTCCCCTCACTACAACAAACCTGACTCAGTTACACCAGTTCTGTCAGGAAGAATGGTCCAAAATTACAGCAAACTATTGAGAAGCTTGTGAAAGGACACCTAAAATGTTTGACTCAAGTCAAACAGTTTAAAGGCAATGCTACCAAATACTAAGGAAATGTATGTATACTTCTGACTTGGAAGAAAGCAATAAAAAATTCTTCCTCTCATTATTCTGGCATTTAGCAAATATAAATAATTTGGGTAATCCTAACTGACCTAAAACAGGGAAAGTTTAGTCTGACTGAATGTCAGACAGTGAGATAAAAAAAAAGATTATGTGTCTTTTTATACAGTGTATGTTAGTTTCTGGTATCAACTGTATGTACACATCCAGTATACACAGATGAACATCATCATTCATGTGGTCTCATGTTTGTGTCCTAACCAATTTCTGAGAAAAACGTGGCTATTTAGCTTCTAAATGCTCCTCTGTCTTTACCATCTAATCGCTAATTCTGCCTGCTGTTTCGTTCTGGGCAGATGAGGCATAACGTGTTCACAAGTGGTTTTTGTAAAATTGCTGTCTGCTTTTGCTGGAACAGAACTGATGAGAGCACTGAGACTGAAGCAAATTAGTAAATGTGCCATAAAATCAGAACCATTAGACTTAACAACAAAAAACACTAATGGCTCTATGGAACTG
The DNA here is from genome assembly GCF_022539595.1 of Amphiprion ocellaris. Classification (NCBI taxonomy): domain Eukaryota; kingdom Metazoa; phylum Chordata; class Actinopteri; family Pomacentridae; genus Amphiprion; species Amphiprion ocellaris. Next base: position 17,069,352 of record NC_072774.1, read on the forward strand.
CAGAGCCAATGAAAAATCTCTGCCTTCTGTAAAAGCATAAAAAATCTGAAAGACACTTACCTTAAAGTGCACAGTGATGCTCCAGGGCAACACATTATTAGAGGCATGGAGGTCAAACAAAACTCCAATTGGATAGTGCCTATATGCAGGAAATGCAAACAGAAAATAATGTTACCGCGGAATATCTTGTTGGATTGCCATCAGTTCATCCTCACTGATAGCAGTTGCTCCCAAGGCCAAGAAACTAGCATTATTCCACTTAGTAAAGTCTTTCAGTTGATTACCTGTTGCATCATCTGTTTAATCATTATTTTAAAAATTACAATTAAGTGGTTTCGTGCTCACATATGGGGAAGCTGTCATCTCAAATTCATCAGTCAGATCATTTTATTGTAGCAAACCTTTTGTACCAAAGGCCTGAAGACAGGTGATAAGTAAAAACACAACTTATGACATATTTCAGAGTGCCATTAAATACAATTGGAGCCAGTTTTCCTTTTTCTTTTGATGTTTTTAAGTCCATCTTCCAATAGATGCAGCCTGGAACTTCAGAAAAGAGTTTATATTTCACTCTAACAGTTTTATTAGTCACTTCCTGTGTCTAGAATAGGGTCACTATAATCTACCATGTTCCACTCTACAGGAATTATGCAAGTTTCTGTATCACAGTCTCAGGTAAGATGATTGTGGTACTTTAGGTATTTTTATATTCAATCACAGACACTAATCATGTGTTCATTTTGTACTACGTCCAAAGAGGCCAACCAACCAACCTATATTATTTCAGCTGTTAAACAGGTCAATACTACAGTGAAACTTGAGAAACAGGTTAGCAGACCCTTAAGTGAGAGCTTGAAACTCCTTAGCTTGTGAGGCACCCAAGGGTATTACATTTATAAATAATTGTTATTTTATAGTGAGAAAAGACAAGGATAAAGCCTTCAAATTTGGGAAGGTGAAACCAGTAAAAACTGGTATGCATTAATATTTTTAAATGAGAACAAATGAGTGAATGACATTTAGCAGTCCATTTACTATCTATATGACAATACTGACACCATGTGGCTGAAAACTGTGCTTGAATTCTGTTAACTGGCTCTGCTGCAGCGGTGAGACGAGCTTTCAGTGGTGTCTTGGAAAATATGGATGATTTGGTGACTAAGAACAAGAAGATATACAAACAACAAAAAAATGATTTAGTCCTGTTAAACAGATTGTAACAGCTTGGGAAAAGAAAACTACATTTATTTTAGTTAAATGCAGCACACAACACCAACCCTAGTAATAATATGATGCTGATTTTAATAGGCAGGAGGGACTGGTTGGCTCAGCCTAAAAGCATTTCACTAACTCACACTTGCAACTACCTAACCTGTAAGAACTAGCGAAATCAGCTCGTCTAACAACCATTCTCTTACCATTTCAGTGGCGTTCCTTCATACTCGAACCACATCTCCTCCACGTCCTCTGCCCTCATCACTTTGAGGAAGTGTTTTTTCACCTTGTCTGTAACCAGTGTCAGGTAGCTCACCCTGGGCAGCAGCAGCTGACAAAGTCAACAGGACAGAGGAAGAGGCGCATATTAAAAGAGGACAGTCTGTTACTCTGTGCTGCACCGCTACTTTGGTCCATATGTGGCATTCTAGACGTTAACAAATAAGCAGATATATTCCTTGTCTGTGTCTGCAAGCTTATTTGCATATTCATATCTAATTTCAAAGATCTGTGAAATACCCAGAAAACTACAACAAAGAAGGGAAAAAAAATCAATGTTTTAAAACACCTTCACTATCTTCTTTGGAACAATGCTTTGTGGATGAGTGGTGCATCCATATCTGGCTAGATGACAGCTCATCAAATCAAAAGCAAAGTCCAAACACAACAACTCCTCCCTCAAAGTGAAATACTGATTTGTTCTGGAGCAAGAACTTACCATACTATCTTTTTTTGTCAGCATGAAAACATTACGTCTCATCAGTAGATGTGGATCTGGCATAGAAACTGATTTATAGTTGTGGTTTGTAATTTTTTAATATGCTGTTGTGTTTCACCTGATGTGGAGCAACAATGGATAAGGTTTGCCATGTCTCGCCACACAAAAATGACAGCCATTGTGCAGTTATTAATAGGTGAATTGTTTTTACATTCTCTAGTTCACAGTGATAAAGAGCTGCAAGCAGATGCAATTAACAATCTTCACCGGCACTGAAAGATTGCATAGGATAACAAAGTGAACCTCAGCTGACTGGTTCTTGCAGTCTTTGTGTGTTAGCTATGCAACTGCTGTAGTTTCAGAACATACATCCACATTTTTGTGGTGCATGTCAGCTATGTGGCATAACTTCAGCAACTACATGCACATAGACACTGCTGTTAAACCTATAACTTCTCAATGCAATAGAATAAACCACATCGAAGAATGGAGATATTTTGGAATTTGAAGCACATGTTGGTGTTGTGTAAGTTGAGACCACAAGTAACAGAGTTCGTGTGACAAGTTAATTTGTTTTCCAGCCATCAACTAGCATGGGCAATAACCAGACAGATGTAAAATATATGAAAAATGACTGAGCATTGCAAATGACATTGCTACTAGATGTTCTTAGAAGGAGCAACTTTTCAGCTATATACACCCTACTGGTGAAAAATACCAGATACAGGGTTTCTTGTTTTGCTAAACATGAAGACATGTGGAATGTCTCTGTATTTATCCTCGCATACTGATGACAGTCTAAGAGCTGTAGGCTCAGCAGGAGCTTCCAGGAAGCATGCAGGAGAGTTCCTTAACAATAGTGGCCGATACAAACAAAAGCAAGGTCTTGCCTCAGGTTTTGTCGCTAAGTGAGTTCAAAGAGTAACTGCTCTACTTACATAGTAGGGCTCGGCCTCTCTCTCAGTAACCTCATCTTGGTTCAGAGTAAAGCAGGTGGGTATCCGGCCAAACCAAACGTCTCTCAACACGTCCTTGTCATCTGCCATGCTGCTGCTGTTGCTGCTCCCAGTGGCACATAAAGAATAATTTCTCCAAACACGGACGCCTAAATCCAAAGGCAGACAGCTTCCTGGTGTCAGCAACAGAGCAGAGCACACAGGCAAGCGTTAGGAAAACTTTCAACATCATACCAACCCCAAAACCTCAATTAAGTATGCAGTGCAACATAGGCTAATAGCACATTCATTCAAGTATTTTAGCTCTAGGTGACGCAGATATATATTAAGTAAATTGTCTGTGGAGTTATGACAGAGTTATAGTCCAATAAGAGGCAACGACTCACCTGCTAGACTTTCAAACTAACTCCACGCCTGTCAAACGCAGCTGTAATGCAAAAACTGACGTTAGCTTCGGGGCTAGGTAAGCTACCACAGCTAACAGAAACACACCAAAGAACTGTTTGCGGCAAACTAATGTGCTTGCTTCCTTGGTATTCTTACTATTTCCCACAAACAGAAGTGTCTTGTGTAGGAGAATGAGACGGTGATATGTAAGTAAACCTTACTTTTTGTCGATGTTTTGTAGTCGGCTTGAATGGAAGAAGGGCCGTATCTACCGATGTTGTCATTCCCCTGCTGTCACCGGAAAAACAGCTGAAATACGGCATTTAGCGCAAAACAGTGACACCTAGTGACATCGCTCTTACCTACAATCACTGCATTTTTTTTTTTATCTAAGTGTGCGTTTAATTTTATAGGCATTAGTGAATTAAAATTAAAACATGAATTAAACACAGCACGCCCAATCTGTTTAGAATTTTTGCAGGTGATTAATTTTCCCCAAAACCTGCGTTGGAATGTCGCCCTGTTGTGAACACGTCATCAATGTGCGCCGCCTCCTGCAACGTACGTATAATTCTGGTGTTTGGGTTCTGTCCAGTGGTGTTCAATCAGTAGCTTCAAGAATGGATAAAAAAATGGAGACGGATAACTTGGAAATGCGTCTTCAAGCGCTGGAGAGTCGTATATACGGCGAAAGAAGAAATAAGAGTGGAAAACCTGTCAAGGTTCGTCCATAATAATGTCTGTTCATATAAGTCGGGGTTAGTAAAAAACAAAAAGCTAGCTATTTTTTTAGCCTAGCAGAGCTAACGATAGCTCTGTCACTAGCTGTGGGTGAACGCCCTTTTTTATTTTATTTAAAGCAACTGTATGCTGAGTTTTAAGAATAGGTTTGAGCAGAAAATGCCGTTGACTTCAGTCTGAGCTTGTGACAGCCACAGTTTATTTTCCAGCTCGTTGCAGCTATTCGTTTAGCAATTACTTAGTTTAGCTTTTTAGCTTTAACCTAGCTTAATCATTGCTACATTAAAAGCATCTTGTTGGTTAGCTGTCAGTTTTATATAGTCTTTGGTTATGAGACCATGGTTGCGTTCTGAGTGGCATGCAGTCAACAGTACAAAAGGGTCAAATATTTAAACGGTTAGACACATTCATTAGGGCTAGTTTCATCTTATGTAGTTATTAACGCCAATTAGTCAAGTCATTAATCTGTGATAGGACTGAACAAGTAATGGATTTCAAATCGAAATTGCGATTTGAATCTATGCAATTATCGAATTGTCAAGTCTGCAATTTAGGATGCATAATACAGGACTTCTGACCTTACAAATATTTATTTGTATTTTTATTGCTTTGCATAATCTGATTGTAGGATATGCAATATTTAGATGCTCCTATAATAACGTACCAATTTTAATGTCAGACAGTGTTAACAGAAAAGTCTTTTTTTCCCCAATTGGTGTTGTTTTCTATATTTTTTTTAATTGTTATTATGGAATTATTTAGCTTGGCACAATCACAGCTTTTGTGATAATTGTTCTGTGTTTGACTGTTTTAGTTTAGGAAATGCAATGAAATGATAATACTTTAAAATTGCGATCCTTGCAGTAGAATATCGAGTAGATACTATTTTGATGTGACTGTTTAATGTTACCCAGTGTGGTAATGCTTTATGTTTCCATGTTGATCCATAAATGGTTGATTGTATTAGGAAAAACTAAAACAAGATACAGTAATGGCATAAAAAGAGTTGTCTCATCAGACTATCATGTGTTGTGAAAAGCACATCACATGATGCTTTGTACCTTATAAAGAGACATTGAAATTGGTTTGTGTTCTGGTCTTGTATTTTCCTGGGGTAGAGAAAGTGTCATGGTGCCCTACTTATGTAGTGTTTTGTATGGTACTTAAAGTTTGCTGGATTTTACAGTCAGTTATTTATTACTTAATTGTGATGTTAACTATACAGAATGAAACCTTAGATGTTATTTGCAAGTATGCAAAACTAAATGACTTTGTTTGGTCTGCAAACTGCATACTCTCACATTTCATTGAGAGAAATAAACCCACAGTCCTCAAAAGCATGGCAGCATAGCAAATCAGAAATGAAAGTGCACCAATTATTGAGACCATGCCGTCATGTTGGTGCCTTGTATTGCTCCCTGCTTCATTTGAGCTTGTGTTTTTGTTGCTGTGTTTGTGTGGCATAGGACCACGTATTGCACATAAAGTCTGCTCAAAGTAGTGCAATCTAGTTTAACGACTTTTCTGACATTTTCTCCTTGATTGCTAACAGTAAATCTAATCAATTTCTTTTGTCCTGCAGTGTGCAGAGTCTTTGGCCAGGATTCAGGCAGGTCTGACTAATACAGCCAACAAGAGAGAACGAGTAAAGATCCTGCACAAGAAAAGTGAGTCACACTCTACCGTATCAGCTCTTACACTTACAGTCATGTCATAACTTTATATTTTACGTATCTCTTTTTCAAGTTAACTAAAGAGGATACTACTTTACATTGCACATTCGTTCATGCATCATATAGTGAACTGTTACTGTTTTCCTGCAGTATTGGAGGTGAACTGCAGACTTTGCAGCTATGTGGTATAAGTCCAATATTTTTATGAAGTAATATAATTTAAGAAGACCCATAACATTAACATCAACATTTTGACACTAGATGCCGAAAGTCCTGTAAAGTTCGGTGGCAAGATATTAACAAGACACAGCAAGGCTTGCAGGATTTTTTCTGTTGTTAGATTTTAGGTTGTTTGTTGAGTTTTTAATTATTTTTATTGTTGTTTTGTAGTTGAGGACCTGGTGAAGTACCTGGACCCCCAATTTACTGACCACATCACTGTACCTGATGCCATGAAGCTGGAGTTCATCCTTGCTGGTACGAACCAAAAACACATTGTGAAAAAAATCACAAAAATAGCATTATTTACAGATGCAATAACATGCATCTGTATTTATGTTTTTTCTTTATATGAAGCCGAATAGTGTTTAAAAGTCTAATATTTGATACCATAAGTTCTGTGTCGTTGTGTTGTATAATAAGTAAGTTTTGTATCGTAGAAGACAATTGTCTGTGTACTTACATCTTATTGTGTGTCTTATTCTGCACAGAGGAGGACTTCTTGCTTTCTCAGGCTGCTTTGCTGGAACAAGTGAACAGCCTGCAGCCACTATTGGACAGCACCTACATCAGAGGTAAGTTTTACCTTCCGTGACACATCCAAATGAAGGGCAAAGCAACATCTGTCCTGTAATTTTTAACCTTTGGCAGCAGAGGAAGGATCTCATGCTTACTGATTTATCTGTTTTATAGCCTGTATATTTTTTCCTATATTAATTGGACATCAAACATTGGATTAGTGGGGTTTTTTTTCTGCAGCTCTACTCCCGGCTTTAGTTCTTGTTTTGAATCCCTCTATACCCAATCAAGTCTGTGATAGCTATGGCTTTGTTGTGTGTGTGTTTGTATATGTATCACAGATGTACCCGAACATGCCACCAAGTTGCAGCGTCTGTCACAGATTCACATCAAAGAACAGGTACCCTCTTTACCTTGTCTTTCTGCATCTCTTTGTGCCTCTCTCTTGTTTACTTTTGTTTATTATGTACATTTGTTTTCCAGGACCAAACTGAGGCTCAGTCAGTGGAAGTGAAAAAGCTTTTTGAGGAATACAACAAGATGGTACACTTTTGTTTTTACAAGCCCATTTCTTTTTTTTAAATGTCATTTGAAAAAAAAAAAAAAATACCATGGCAAATATGTCAACTGTTGAACAGCTGTAGGAATATTAATTTTGGCCACCATAAACTGTCTTATCTATCGGATGAAAAAGACAGAAAAATGATACATAAATACTTGAATTATCAATCATCAAAACAGTTCAATGATTTTATGTTAAACTTATTTGTCTAGTTAACTGGTAAAGTTCTTAATTTTGGATCTGCCAGCCACTGTTGAAAATCAGAGAGAAATTTAGATTTGATTTGGTGTTTTACTGACCTCGTAAAGGACTATTGTGTAGGAATCTGGTGTCATCTAGTGACTTGGTTGCAAATTGTAACCAATTGAATATAGCTCTCCCTTTTTTGCGCATATTGGAGAATCTACAGTGGCTACCACTTAAAACTGAAAATGCGAAATGGAGCTAGTGTTTGGTTTGTTCATTCTGGGCTACAATAGAAACATGGCAGCAAAACTTGACAAGCTCTGTGCCGTAGGACATACTCCTTGTGTAGATGTAAAGGGCTCATTCTCACATGAAAACTGCATTCCACTTTTGCAAATAGTTCTCGCCTCTAAATACCTTCTAATCTTTTAATAACATAAATTGCTGTTGGGACAAAGCTCCACCCACTGACACCTTACTTCTGATTGGCAGATGTTCCTGCTATCCAAGCAGTTCACTCAATGGGACGAGACTCTGAGGAAGATGGAGGAGGCCAAAGGAATCCGACCTGTGGAGTAGTTACTGTCCAAACACACATACACGTGTCCAATGATGGTGATGATGAAGAAGACTGCACTATGGTGGGAGCTTTGGATCAGACCTGTTATATATGTAGCTTGTTCTTCTCCACTACGTCAACAAAAAAGAGACAAAGGCATCGCAACATTTCACTGTTGCTAATTAATTTGTCACTGTTTAACTGAATCAGGTTATATGACATTGGTACCTTTAACTGCCTTTGAGACATCTTCAGAAATTTCAGAAGTGAACCTAAAACTTTTCTTTGTATGTGGTCCAGTGTCTATTATTATACTTAAAGACTGATAAGTCTCCCAGCAGCTGGTTGTGGTGCCCAAACACTATGAGTAATGCTACCACCGATTTAAACCCAGTCATACTCTTTTCCATCGTCTGGAATAATGTACTCCCATCACCTGACCTGTAGCTCAGACAGCTCTGGAGTTGCTGCTGTTATTTATTGTCAGACAACAGAGCTTTTTATGCTTTCACATTGACTTGTAATGCATTCCAACGCTGCCTCCCCTCTGCAAACTGGTCACAAGACTTGTTCTGCTGTTCCCTCATATACACACATTATCTTTTCTGACACACGTCTTCTTCATGGCTTTAGATTTTCCCTCTGAATGCTTCGTGACATGATTTGTAAAACTTTAAATTAGCTTCAGTACTCTTTTCAGTATTCTGGTTTTGAAATGTTAAATATGTATGATTCATGATACAGAATGGCAATGGTTAATACAATAAATATTACTTTTTTCTTTGAAAACAATTTGCTGTCTGTTATGTAAGCTGTTTGCCTATGAGGTGAAATATGTTGTTTAACTGCAGAGAGATTCAAGGATGTCTGTCTGCATTAATGCAGGTGGTTTACTGGTTTTGAAGAGGTTACAGGCTCATTTTCCATATAGCTCTAGTGTCTGTGCATAACACTTAAGCCCTAGTGCTCACTTCTTAAATATTTTAGAAAGTGTGACACAAGTTAATTAAAAAAAAGGAGCCGGTGTCATGGTTTTTTGCTGCTAAATCTGTATGTAGCTGCATGTTTAGATCATGTCCTGCATTCAGTTACTTGGAAAAACATGTTACCATCCTGACAACCAGTTCAGTATGAAAAGGTTTACGACTTTGTCAGCTGTTCCACAATTCTAATGTGACTCACACAAAATACTTTAGCTTCATTTATTTGTAAAAGCTGTCAAGACGGTAGGACTGTGAACTCAGCTCTCACAAGAGCAGGGCCAAGATTCATTATTCAGAACCCCTACTGCAAGATGTGTGTGCACATAGTATACAAGAGTACTTTAAAAAATTCTCAAATGTCACAGGAAAATGATTGTTCTTTTGTTAGTTTTAACATAGTCTCCTTTCACTTCATTTCACTCGCTTCACTGATATCCAAGCTCCATTGTGCCTTCCAGACAGTTTCTTTTCTGATTGCTTTAAACATTTGAGCTGTTGTGGACAGTGATATAAGACTTTATAGTGTACAGTTAAGCCCCAAAATGTTTCTGGATGAGACAGAGAACTTTTTAAAGTACACTAGTATGTACAAATAATCACATTCCTTTTATATGTATATAATCATACAAGATTGCACTTCATCAGAAACCTTTACATCTCAATACTGTTCAATATTTGGTTTTCATTCATCTTGAGTCAACAATTTCTCAAAAGGACAAATCAGTTCTTTGGTAAAGGTCACCAGCTCAAGGAAATGAACTGGATTTTGTTCAATGAAAATATACTGACACTGCACAGTCACGTAGTTTTTGTAATTTTGTCTCTGGACAATACCACAACAAATTTTAAATGAAGCAAACAAAATGTGATTGAAGCGTAGACTTTCAGCTTTTATTTAATGTCCTTAAGTAAAATATTGTTTTATTTATTAACGAATTACATCAGTTTTCTTATAGTCATATACAAAACTGAAACTTGCACAAACTTTGTACATTTTCTTGACAGTTTGGACTGTGAGAGCAGTGCACAATCATATGATGATATATTAAGATTTGACTGCCTTGCATAATAAATCCTCAAATAATTAATGAATGGACAATTCATCTGGCTATTTTTGCATTTATTTTCATATTGTAAGCAGTTTTTTTTTTTTTTTTGGTCTCTGCTTTTCAGCCCAAATTTTCTGCATTTGAGATATACTGCATCTTTACAGCTAAAAGAGGTTGACACACACACACACACACTGTTAAGTCAGTTTTTAGCTGTCAGTGAATCATTTTATCAAGTTCAAATGCCAAATATTCCCACATTCCAACATGTAATTTGTAAGGATTTGCTTTCAATAAAATGGATACAAATATCCGAATGTTTGCAAATGTTGACCAATACCTAAAATTCTTTTAACGGCTGCTTTTCTACTTTAAGTAATTTGTACTGAATATTTTGTGGTACGCAGATGCATAATGTCATGCAGACAGGAAACTATAATCTTAACTGTTTTAATAATAAGGAGCACGGTGTTATAAAGTCCACAGTGCAGCTTGACTCCAACCAGAATGTTCCAAGTTTAATCCCAAAAAATCCTACCAGCTTCAAAGTACTCTGCTTTGTTCAATGACTCACCTTGATGAACACAGATGTCATTTACAAATGTTATTATGGATGTTACAGGCACTTCAGTTCTTTCAGTTGGAAATGTCATAATCTCAAATGACAAAGACAATCATGACGCAGAAGTCACTGCTGCACAACAATCAAATTAAGGGGGCTGTTTGAGAAGTCTCATTTTCATCAGTGATACAGTTGTAGAACAATAAGCCTGATTTGTTTAGCTCGTGTCCATCCATATCTGCTCCATACACATATGTAAATGATTCAACTTCGGAGGAAAAGATAAAACTTACCAACCCTTACACTGTCAGAAAGCTTGGCTAAGCATAGCGTTTTTATGAGTAATAACCTGTTTCCAACTAATAATAACTCATGTTCACAATAACAACTCTTCTGCTGGTCACAACTGTCAGACTGGACTGGTGTTACTGCCCTTACCAGGGTGGGTTTTTTGTAGTAAGACAACTTCTGAAAGACTTCTAAAAGTAAAGCAACATGTAAAGCATTCAAAACTTTTCTGTGTCCCCACAACAAAGCAAAGAGCATTCTGAAAGATTTAACTGAGATTGCATTTCAAGCACAAGAAAAGCCTCCTTAAGGCAGGGTTAAGCTCACTGTTTCAGTCTGAATAGAGTTTGGATGAAGCATCTCTATTTAAGTTTAAGGTGGACCCATAGGTTCAAGGTTTAATTTCCAGACAATCCATATTACACTTCGGACAACTCCACTTTATGGCTGGTAAAAAGATAAATGCATCTTTCAGAAGTGTGTTGTGAGTGATCAGGCTATTTCAATTTTGTCTTTTTCTTTTTTAAGGTAGCATTATGATGGAGAGCATTATGTGAAAAACTTGGAACAGAAATACACCTCAGCAGACAGTCTCATAAGAAAAACCTGTATATGAACTACCTTTTGATGTAGAAGTCATTGTATAGTTAAATATACAAAAGTCTTTCTCGGTTCTATAAAGATCTGGTGTATAGAAGTCAAATCAAGAGCTCACTTGAATAACTGTATTGATGCACTGCTCAGATAAAGTTTCAGTTAAACTTCCCTTTTTCTAGTATTCAAATAACAACTTTACAGGACACAGTAGACCACTGCAAACTCTACCTTTCTTTGTAAGATTTTATTTGATGTCCTGACAAAGGTCTTTTAGAATAAAGTGAAACTTGGCAGTGTTCACACATTTTTGCAGTAATTTGCATGCAAGAAGCGATGATGTCTTGCAAAAAGTGAAAAAGAACTTCTTTCGAATTTGTGCTCTTTAATCTGAGAAGAATACTCCTTCTACCATTTATCTGATCATCTAGCTGGTGCTGACATGTCCGTGTTGTCTGATGTTTCATTTCTGTTCTGCATGGTGACACACACGGACTTCTTTGTGAGGAAGCATCACATAGTTCAGGGATTTTTCAACATTTTTATCTAAGAATTCTACAGATACCGAAAGCTCTGGATACAAGTCAGAATTAACTTTATTGTCAGTTAACAACAAGGCACAAATCTTCAACAACTAAAACTGCTTTACTTGTAGAGCTGAAAACATAAATTACAGATTGTTTAACAAGGGCATCAGTCAATGTTAAGAGCAGCAGCAGCAGCATATCTGCGAGTCAGACACTGAAACCTCATTTACTCATATTCACCACATATTGTATGAGACATCGGGGATGTTTGTGAATATTAATCAGTGTCCACACAGACTCACTTACCAGCTGTGTGTCTGCTGCAGTTGTATTTGTATTGTACTGTAATGTCATGGAAACATAAATGGTCATCTTCACTGTTTTTTACATTTGAAGAGCAAAACCAAGTCTAGTGTTTGAGTAATTTCTTACACACTAACACAGTTAAATGCCAACATGTCTGTCTGTTTTTAAAATTTCAAATAAGGCCTCATATTATGCGAGGAAAGGCCACAGGTTGAATACCCGTCTACCTGTGCATCATTTTGGAGGCCTTTTTTCTTGAATATTTCTGGAAAATTGAAGCTGTGGTCAGTTCTGCAGCATCCTGAATGATCTGTGGCAAAGTGAAAAGAGACAAATTCCATCTGGGCTATTACCAAGTTGTGTGCTGTACACTAAATATTACATAAACACCAGATCAGTCACAACAATAAAACCTGCTGACATATAAAGTGAATGACATTGATTATATTGTTCCAATGCAACTTTAATACCCAATTTCAAATTACTTTATTGTGCCTACAAGCTTACCCTGATAAGCACAATGGAAGATAAGGACATTTAAATAATTTTACTTGGAAATGCCTACAGACATGGATGACATAAAAGGTCAACAGAGAGTCTGGGAAGATAAAGACATTTAAATTGTTCTGTCCATTGATACACAAGAGAGTGTGATACAACAGTCAAATTAAGAGATCACGTCAGTAAGAGTGTGAACAGATGAAGCTTTAACTCAGTCTCCTTTCTTGTAGGAGCCAAATGAGTACTGTACAGGACATGCTGCAGACACAGGTCTTTTAAACTTTCTAAGCCTACTTATTCAATCCCCTTTTTGAAAAATTTATTTACTCATATATATATATCCTCACTCTATTGTTTCACTTCTATTTTATTAAAAAAATAGTTTTTAATTACTTCAAATTATTATCTATTTTTAATTTATTTATTTTTTTACATATTTTCTCTTCAATTAACCTATATTTCTTTTTCTTATTAATGTTCTTAATTGTATTCCTTCTCTTTCCTATTTATTTAATTTCTTTTTTACTTATCCTACCTATTTCATTAGTACTGCTTATTATCCTTTAGTATTTATTTTCTCAGTATTACCTCAAGATTAAGGCTCATAATAAATGTTGGTAAGTTCAGGTAGATGGTTGTGAGTTTCTCTCCTTCGGACTAAAGGCGGGTCCAATGATGTCAGAGGCAAAGAATCAACTGATTACACGTGACAAAGATTGTCTATTTAAAGATGACTCAGGGAGCAGCAATGAGAGAGACACACATTTGAGTCTGCACCAGACAACGTTGCATTAAGTGTCACACTTCTCTTGCAGTTCAGTCTCATTTGACGTTATTATGCCAGTGGTAAATCCAGTGGTAATTTAACAGTGTTGTATTCAAGGTCTGATTTAATGTAAAAAAAAAATAAAGCTCCTCCTCATTTTGAAAATAAGATTTCAAAGTTATTGTTATTATTTATTTTTAAAATCTATTTTATTTAGATTGAAAACATGGATACTCACAGACAGTAGCGTCTTGCTATGATCTTAAGCAAGCGAACAAATTTTCTCCAAATTGATCAATTAGAAAATAGAAACAAAAAATCATGCAACAAAACCTTAAAGATGAATAGACCTGGGAGATCACACCTGGGGAATTTTCTCATCTAAATAATAATAACAAAAAAATAACAAGAAAAAGAAACATCTTAAATGGGAATCCATATTTAGGGTTCAATATCAATATTATTAATATTATTAATATCATTATTGTTGGTCAATGAAAATTGGAAAAGTTTTCAAGTGAGGATGTATTGTGGGACCAGAAAATTCATTTTTTTCATTTTTAGAGACAGTCTTTGGTTCACATATCACCATTTTTTAAAGCCTCTAACATCAGCATACTCTGATGTGTGCTAAATATGGCAAGCCAAGGTCCTAGTTTTGCGTTGTTTTGACATGCCAAAGTGATGATGTGGACTTGATTGCAGGACCACAAAAACTGTGTAGGCATACAAAATTGGTAACATGTTGACCAAATATTGTAATTTTAGTAGGAAATATGAATATATCCATATATATATGTTCGTGGACTCCAAGAGCACACTCCTTTGAAACTGTTGTACTTTTTACACTTTCAAAAGCCAACAATTAAAAATGTGTCCTTTGCTGGAGCTATTCAATCATCTGGACCTACTGGAGACTATTTTGTCTGTGCCCTTATCAAATTTGATGGCTGTGAAGTTTTATGTATTTTTTGTAGACAGTGAACCTTTGAAATGGCTTTCCAGGTAAGATGTTTCTATTACTACTACTAATAATAATAATAATAAATGACAGTACCCATAAACCTAGTGTGATGATGATGATTTTTGATTTGATGTTTTCTGTACAAATAAAAGTGTGTTGGTTTGAAATTAGTGGTGGAACAAGCAGACAAAACTCCTGAGTTTCAGATAAATTCTCAGCACAGACAGCTTTAAGCTGAAGCTTTCATTGGTAACAAACTAAGTTCAGTTTGAATAAACAAATATCGAATTTGCATACACGAGGACTTTGCTAGCTTATTTGTCGCTGGTAGGAAACGTACAAATTAAGAGCGGTTTCTGTTTTCGTGTTGTTGTTTATTGTGGGTTTTTTTGCTTGTTTGTTTTTTCCCCACAGAGTGACTGCTCCTGTTCAGCATACACGATCTTCGGCTGCGTGTTTGCACCAGGCGGCTGCTGACGGGAGGAAGGACGGGACTCTCCGGGCGGCGGGCTGGTAGCAGGAGAAGCAGCGGACCGTCATGGACAGGACGGCCGTGGTGAAGGTCGGGGCCGCGGCCAGCGCCAGCGTCTGCGCTCTGTTCGGCGGCGTGGTTCTGGCTCAGTACATTGTCGCCAAGAAGAAGCGAGCGGGCAAGAAAACCAGGATCATAGAGATGGTGAGTAAAACCCACAGAGTAGGCACTCGGGCTGCGTCAAGGTGGCAAAAAGCAGATAAGAAACAGGGAGTGGAGAAGGCAGTGTTTCAAAATAAGGTTTCCCCACGCGTTGACGCTGCTAGAGCAACTGTCATCTCTGTATTCTTAGATCCAGACTTGCTTTAAATTAGTAGCGGTAATCGTGGACTACAGGACATTTGAGAATTTTGTGGTCCGTAATGTAGCTGTATCTGTAAATTTACATTAGATGTTAATAGTCTTCACAAAAGCGTGTCCGTTACTCAAAATTTGCGTTGTTTAAGATTACATATGTATTGAATAAGTAGGCCATTAGATACATTCCTTACATTTACTTTTGTATTCTGCTTATTGCGACGCCCACAGGATATTGGAGCACATGTTCACATTTATTTCGAAAAATACGACCGGAAATGAGACGCCGTATCCTGGGTAACAACTGTTATGGGGCCTCCACGGTCCTGTGCGCATGCGCTTACGCTCCCCAAAACAGCAACTGCTTTTAGAGGTCACCAGCCCAGCGTTTCTCCAAAAGAAAGAGCAGCAGTTTTCAATTTGACAACAGAGGGCGGCTGCAGCTGACCCTGTGATGCTCCCTACAGCTCTGTGACTGTGCTGGAAGCCGCTGTGGTCTGTTGTTAAACTGGAAACATGCAGGTATGCAAGCTGCAGCAGCACATTTAGTCCTCTCAGTCCAGCTTCCTAACCAGTCCGACGGGAATCAAGGGGCCTGTCAAAGCATACACTTTCCACACAAACCACAGAGAAAAATAGAGGGAAATGTTCAAAACTGTGTTAATTGTAGGAATCAAGGGCTATTTGTATAGCATTTGTGTCGGTGGACATAGAGCAGGCTAGCTTTATTTTTTAATGCTTTTAGAAACATTTGAATGAAAACATGGAAATGTATATATTTACATTTGCTGTATGGGCAGAAGAAATTCAATTATTAGACCTGGAGGATCATAGCCGCCAAATTCACATTTTAAATTAAAAAGCAAGAAAGAAAAGAAAAACATCTTTGGGGTCCAGTGTCTCCAGAAATATAACTCCCACTACCACAGAATTGTCGAGTAACTCCTTGAGAGACCACATTTTTTATTATTGAAGCTTAAAAATGGAAAAACATGCAAAATTTTGGCGGTATTGTGGCCACCAGAAAATTCCTATAATATCTATCTATCTATCTATCTATCTATCTATCTATCTATCTATCTATCTATCTATCTATATATATATATCTATATATATATATATATATATATATATATATATATATATATATATATATATATATATATATATATATATATATATATATATCTCCATATTTCCGACTGTAAATATAGTGTACCATTGACATTTCACCAACTTTGGAGGCCTCTAGCATCCATACATTTTAATGTTTTGCAAATATGACAAGCCAAGTTTCCTTTGTTTTGCTACTTTGACATGCCAGAATAGTGATGTGGACTCAATGGTTTGACCACTTAAACATTGGTGACATGTTGACCAAAGAGTGTAGTCTTTGTAGGAAACATGGACATGTCCATATATTGGTTGAGGAAACATCTCAGTGTGTACCATCATTTGGGTTCCTGATCTAAAGCTAGACAGTTGGTCGGCCCCACTGTGATTGGATAAACAGAGGTAAAAAGTGATGAGTGCAGCGTTTTACCTGAGCTGAGCATCTTTTAATTCTTGGTGACCAGGAAAAAAACAGAACAATCCAGTTGCTCAGCAAGGTGGAGTGCCTAATCATGCTGCTGGCCTTTTTTTTAGCATTTACTTGTTTGCAGTGGGAGCACCATCTATTTACACATGCATTGGCCTCAGGAAAAAAAAAAAAACACTTGCGCTGACACACCTCCTTGGTTTCTCTCTTCACTGATAAATCTTCAGATAACAGTTGTGAACCACTCAGTTCTACTGAAATGAGTTTGACGTAATTGTGACCTTTGAGCCTTGTCTCATCATCTGGTTGTTTGCATGATTGTTGATTTTAGGAACTGAAACATTTACCACCCAGTTTGTGAGATTGAAGATGTGAAATGCATCAGATTAACCTGATGAGAAAGGAAGATCAAAGATATTACTGTACATGTCAGAGACTTTTCAGTCCACCAAGTGAGCAGCTCAGTCAGTCCTGTAACTGACTTCCACATGTTGGGGTTATTCCTAATCCATCAGGGGCCTTCTACTCGAATATATCTAGTATATTGGATATTTCAAATGGTTTCTTTGACATTTTAGATAGATGTATCAAGTGCTTTATAAGATCATTTTCAATAACAAATTGTCCACTTATATCTTTTTTTGTTTTGATGACAAAATCTCAGTAACTATGATCAATAAAAGCCTGAAATGTTCTCTGTTATTATTCATCATGCCACTGATCCAGAATCTGCAACTTTGGACAAGTAAATAAACTAGTCTCTGATTACGACTCAGTTGAAAGCTTAAAAAAAAGTTGAAGCTGTCATTAAAAATCCCATCATAAGGAGTTGCATGTCACAATAATGCAAAACAAAAAATAGAATACTTTTTAATATAAAATAATGGGTCACAAAAAGTTATTTTCATTTAACTTTCATAACTGATTGAGCACTCATAACTGATTTATTATACCTATCTGATATTGCAGATTCTGAATCAAAGACACGATGAGAAATAGTGATAATTTCCAACTTTTATTTTTAAATGGTTGCTGAGATAGTGCTCTTCAAATATAGCCTCAAATTTCAATGTGCAAAAATTGTGGGCAATTTTTAAAAATTTATCTCAGAAAGTATTTGATATATCAAGCTAAGATTTTACTCATGTCTTAATTAATATCTATATTTTGTGCTATACAATTTCTGTTTAAAAAGTGTGATGATTTGAGATGGAATGACCCTTTTACAACACTGTGTTCTCCAGATGTTTTGTGTTCTGTCTGTGCTGCAGTTTCATTATCAGAGCTGTAAAACTGAAGAAAGGTTTGTTGCAGGTTTCCAGAGTTTCCCTGATACTTTGAAATCTAATCAGTGTTAAGCCATTCAATCAGTTTTTGACAGACAACAGTCACGAGGGGGAAGGTTTAAAAGACATGTCCACCAAGTTAGAAGGTTAAAAGCTCATCTATAGTGGAATTTAACTTATCCAGTAGTTTAATGAAAGAAATAACGGGATGTTACTTGATTTATTTATTCATTTATTTTGGATGTAGTCGCCACTGTCGCTGCTGTACAGAAACAGTTTCCAGCTGTGACCTTCACATGGAAACTTGTGACCATCTGCTTGTGGTGATGATACCGTGGAAGAGGCCCAAACATCCGCTGTGAATCCCAGGAGGCCAGAAAACACACAAGCACTACTCCGTTATGCTTTCATTTTTCAGTCCTGGGGTGAAACCTTCTTAAACTAATTTTCTAGGAGTCAGCTTTGCAACTTTCGCAAACGTGCTACAACTTTAAAACCCCATCCGCATGATTCCAGAAATACTTAGGCATCACAGAACATCCACATATTCCTGTCTGCGTTGCCAGAAGCCACTGGGCTGTGGTCTACAAAATGTTTTTTTAGAGGAGGCCTCCTCACATGACTTTCACATTCCCTGGTTTACTGCTGCTGTTTATGTGTTTGTTTACTCACATTTTCAACTTTCAGTTCAAGTGTAACAGTACAAGCATCTTAATAATTGGTTTATTTAATAGTGTAGCAAGGAGATTACATAATTGCTAGGGTAGTAGGTGTTGCATTTACCGTATTTTACAGAATGTTACAGCGCAGTATCCTAAAACCCAAACACATGCTGCACACAGCCAGCACACTTGAAGAAAAGTGTTTTACACTGCATGTGTTTGTATTTTTAATCTGTGCAAACTGCTGTCTGTATTTAAGAAAGAGCAGCTTCCTCACAAACTTTCACTGCTCTGTCGTTACTACTGTACTTTTTAAAAAGACGGACTTCAGCTTTAAAAGTAAACCACTTTGACAAACATTTCAATAATGCCATTAGTTAAATAAATAGAACTTATTGTAAATACTGTGATGAAGTATATTAAAATCCCCAGTCTCCAGATATGTCTTTATTTACCATTATGCTTTAAACAACATTAATTTGGTAGCCATTTTTGTGTAGAGCTCCTTGTATTTTCTTACATATCTGTACATTAGAAGCAATTTGGGTTTTAGTTTTTCACTTAATAGAAATTGTGATTAGCCCCAGAAATTGTAAATGCTTATATTTTGCACCTGCTTTTGCTTTTCTCATTTGCATTCATCAGTTTTGTACATGTTCTGATCAATACAAACAAAGTTTCTCTATGAGATCAAGATTTACATTTTTTTTTTACATATTGCTCTTACTTATTTTTCATCTTGGTTTTGTTGTCAGTGTGAGTATTAGATGATTGGTCCATGCAGATGCTGAGGAGTCATTAGTATGTAAACAGATTCAGAGTTTTGGTTTTCATCTGATGCTGCACTTCAGTTATTTGTAATGAGTGAGCAAATTTCTGCATCCAGGGTTGTATTAGTCACTGCAGCCTCACATTGTCTGACACAAGTTAATACTGTGCATAATACCCAGATTAAAACGAGGGCTGGAGCACAGAGCCTGATTTAGAACCTTTTATGTACAGACGCACTACTGTGCCTTCATCTGGTGAAGACACTGTAGTGTTGAAATGTTGGTCTGTTTGCACATAAAGCTGTTAATTAAGCAATGCACTGCAATCTCCTTTAGTGCTTTGGGGAAAAAACAGCTGCATTTTTCATTTTTTTGGAAGATGCACAGAGAACCTTGGTAAAACTGTAGATTATCTAAAACTTTGGCTGAGTTAATTAATTTGTATTTCTGTTCAGTCCTGTGAAGTTTTGATACACATGAACATGAGTGAAATGTTTTATTCGTTATTGAAATTGATTAGTTTCTTTGTAATTTAGTTGTAATGGTTAAAAAATAGGAACATCAGTCAGATTCATCATATGCATTCAAACCTTTATCATTGAAATGTAGTTGCACTTCTCATTTCCCCCTGAATTTGTCATTACAGTTAATTAATTTCTTCTAGCTCATGCAGAGGTGTTTTTTTTTTTATGTCAGGCGATACAGGATTCCTTCACTTTATGGTTTAAGATTTAGATCTGCAGAGCTTCTGCTACACCATGGCCACAGGGAGGGTCATGGTGCCCTTGTGGCTTCTTTAGAAGTGACTGTGACTCATGGTGAAGTGGAAGAGGCCGCTGGATTGTGTTTCAGACTGTTAACCACTAGAGGGCAGCACAGACTAACTTTTCTGCACCTCTGTTAAACATCACTGTAAGCTTTGGTTATTTTTTAAGCTAAACTTGAACTGCATGTCTGGTTGTTTTAACATACGATGTAATTTGGTTCTGCAGAGGAAATCAGACCTAAAACAGTATTAACTTACTCAGGATTTGTACTTGTATTGTCTTTAATGATGACTGCACCTCTGTGGAGACCATGCGAAGGATAAGACTGCTTTAGAGATGACAGTTAGTGAGACAACATAAACAAATAGCTGAATGTCCCACAGTGATTAACATGAGTACACAGCTGATGCTTATAATGTGTTCCCAAGAAAGCTCATAAGGGAGAGAATGTTACAAGTTTATCCAATCAGATCTTTTATACCAGTTACTGCCTTAGATGTAAAACTTCCACTCACAGATGTTGCTTTTATGTGTTACGCAAGAGGAGTTTTTATTTGTTTGCACATGCTGTGGTAGTTTTATAGCTTGGCATGCAGACAATCAGATAACATGTTGTGGGAAGGTTCATTGGCTTGATTATTAAATTTGCATGAAATAAATACCCTGATCATTCACGGGAAGGATGTTAAATATTTTTTGTATTTTAAAGTTACAACGAGTGTTTAGTCGTCATTGAATATTACTGACATAAAAGAATTGAAAGATTAACTTGGGTGAGACCAGCTACTTATGGGCTTGACCACCACTTCCTCTAGTGGTCAGGCTTTGTTATCACTAGCAACAGATGGTAGTCACCATGACAACCATAGCAGCTCCTACTGTGGGTGTGGTAATAGGAAACTGAAGGAGGTCCTTGATGCAAAATTAAGTCACACATTTGTCACACTCAGGCCTTTCTTACCACGACAAAATGTTGACAGTCAGAACAAAATGAGGATTGGTCCCATTCATGCTTGTATGCTGACTGGAATGTCCACATTTAAGGTGGTTATTGTTTGAACAGGCGTGTAGAGCTTGTATTTGTGAGGGATTTTATGGCCTTAGGGAGGGTTAGAATTGGCATTGGCCACAAACTAGTCCTGATAAGTGAGTTCTTCTGCTTCTATAGTACCTATTTATAGAGAAGCTGGTATTAGCTGGTATCTATAAATGCCTCCTCAGACCTGAGTCCCTTTTGACTGAACTCTGTGGTTGCTCTCTAATCAGCGAGACTGTGGGCAGGCAGTTTTGATCTGTGGATGGTAAATATATAGACAAATGCATCTGCTAATATTAAAAAGAGAGCGTGACATACTCAGAAGATGCCCCAAAACTAAATAAAGTGCTCACTACTCCTCCTCTTAAAAAACCACGTCTGCTGTCTCAGTCTATACAATGAAATATCTGAGAATAACAAAGCAACATTAAAGCTAAAAGGTCATTTTCTTCTTGTGAGCAGTAAAAAAGGGGGCCTAGATGGGTTATGTTCTAGTCAGGTAACAAAAAACCGTCAAAACTTCATCTGAGGATTGTAAGTTTATTCAGAAGTGTCAGTATTAGTAATGTCAGCAAAATGGATTTGGTTATAAGTTGCAGTGCTATCAATAGAATGAGTATTTGTATTAGTAGTAGGACTAGTAGTGTAAGCAGAAATTTTAGTAGTACCAGTTTTGTCGGATCTGCAGTATTACTAGCAATCTTAAGAGATTTAAGATTGTAAATATAGTGTCATATGTGATAGTGTTGTTTGAAAAAATAGAAGTAGGCAGCAAAAATTGAAGTATTACCTATATGAATATAGTTTGTAAAAGGTGCATCTCATTAGAACAGTAGTGTTGGGGTCAGTCATCTCTCAGGGTGCATTCACAGGTAATGAATTCACAACTCATGAACACCTGTCAGGGTGGAGAAACACTCAGCAGGGTTCTGCACTTTATCCTTCATGACCTGTGACCTCAGCTGGCCAAGGCTGGGTCACAGCAGCCTGACTCATCATGTCAGATTGCAGAGGAATGCTAGGATGCAATTAAAATGACGTCGGGGGAAGATTAAAGAGGCACTTTGATTAAAAATCGATGAGGCAAATCGCCGTAATTTTCCATGTGTTTTGCGTTGACGAACAAATCAGTATTTAAACAGAAGCTACAGTAAAGCTTCTGGGAAAATCAGTTGCACTGCAGTGACCTTTAAGCTCCTGTCCTCTTTATATCTCCTGTTTTTGGTGATTATCTTAAAGCTAATATTCTAGAATATTGACGATCACAGTGCTGTTATCACAGCAGGACCATCTGTAGGAGGCAATAACGAGATCTAAAATGCTAGTGCAACATGTAGCAACACATAAGGTGTTGTTATTGCACATTATTGCACTGATGAGACAGACTGATGTGCTGAAAACTTTTGTCCTTACTCACATGCTGAGATTAAAGGTGAAGCTTTTTCTGCAGCGCTTGTTCCTCTTTTATGAGGTGAGAGAGTCTAAAAAAGCAAAGCAGAAGTTTTATAGCTGCATTTGCACATTTAAGTGGTGGTTCTAGGAGTACAGGTGTGCAATTTTATAACACAACACCTATCAAATGGTGGTTTTGGGGGAAAATACTGACAACTTACATCTGTTAAAAGACTTGGAAATACTACTCTCACTAATTATTGCACAAACTGACATTGTAATGTCTGTATGGAGAAACTGCATGACTGGATACCTAACAAATGAAGAGCTCTACAATGTTTCTACTCCCTTAACTGTTAATTTGATATCTATTTTTTGTTGCAAGGCAAGGTAACTTCTTGTATTCAGGAGAGCTTCAATATTCAGATAGTAAAAAAAAACTAATCACATTGCAAATTTCAGAGTACAGTTACTGCCACAATGGCAGAAAGTATATGCTTTTGCAGAATTGTCTTTTTCTTAAAACAAGCTTTTTTGTTTTGGTTTGCGTGCACTACTGCAATATTTAGGCACAAAGCTGCATGTTAACAGCAAATTGTGCCATAAAGACCAGGACTGTAGTGGAACGGAGTGATTATTTAACGTACAGTGTGAAAATGCCCCAAAACAAAACCATCCAACCACCAGATGTTAGTGGGACTGTGTTGAAGTGTAATCGGAAAGAGTCGACCTAATTTTTGGGGCTCGTGGTATGTGAGGCAGCTCAGGTCAGCAGAAGGGAGGACGAGGTGGTTTCACGTTCCACTCTCTGCTGTCTTACAGCAACAACACCAGCACTACGGACAGCAGGGAGCTAAGACGAAAAGTTGAGCCGGAGGCGAAGGTTTCAATGCTGTGCAAAATTCTTAGAAGTTCTCTGAATCACTGATAATGCTAATCTTTCAGCCTCTATCCACCCTGTCAACAGACTCAAAGAATTAAAGAAGATACTGCCTATAGGTACCTCAGGCTGCATCTCATTTATCCTGTTTGTATCATTTTGTAAACCAAAAACTGTATAATTATTACTCCGTTATTATCTAAATGACGTCATTTATTGGTGGCTGACCGACTGTTTATCTATCTGTGGTCTGAACAATATGACGGAAAATCTTTATTATATTTAATAATGAGATGATTGTAATAGGACATCATGTGTGTCCCCCTTTAATGAGGTTTCTCTCACTGTATTTACTCTTTAGTCCAATTATTAAAACATGTTAGTGTTTTGACAAAGAAACATTTGTGTACACTGTACAACTCCTGCATACTGGATTTTGCTCTGGCACCTTTTTCAATTCAAAGTATCATTGCTTGTGTAGTAGTTTCTTTTTATTGTTCTTATTATTTAAGTGCCCACTTTGCTGTTCAGCTTCTCATTGAAAGTATTGTCTTCTTCTCATCTTTTGTCTTACTTGCTCCAGTGAATTAGTTTTTTGTTATGGTGCAAAGAAGGTGGCAAGACGGTGTTTGGAAATACATCAAGAAGTTTAGGAATAATTCATGTAAAATATAGCTTGTTGTCATGTTATATTTATCTTTTCATGAAAATCTGAAATTGTAATCCCCTTAATATTGTGGCAATATTTCAAAGTAGTGTTGAAAAGGTTTCAAATATCGATATTTTTCAAGGTTTTGTATCGAAGTTAGAAACTCAAACGCATTGTAGACACTAATGGTTTGTAGTTGTAGTAAAATAATGTTTCAAATGAATCTCATTTATATTCCTGCTTTGGTGATGGCGGTTTTCTTTTGTGGCATCTATCCACTTGAGATTACACTTTGTCCCTTTAACCCAGTGTTATATTTTCATCAGCATGCAAACATTAGGTTTACTGCTCCTTCAGCATTGTGCGTCTGACGTCATGACATCCACCTTTCTTAATTTTTTTTTTTGCTGCAACTGAACTGCCATTTTCTTTCAGTAGGAAGGGGAAAGGAAGAACAAGTCGAATGAAAAAAATACTTTTACATTTTACTTCTGGGTAAATCAAATACTTGACTTGAAAAAATTCCTTAAAATTAGCAATGTAAACTGTTCACTTGAGAAGAAATGCATGATTTAAATACATCTAATTCAAACAAGTGAAACTAATATTACTAGTTAACTTAATCTGGACTTTGCTTAAACTGTATTGAATTGCTTGTTACCAATTGAAACAATTCATGGAAAACACATTCTGTTTTAGTGCATCATGACAACAACATTATGTAGAAACTTAATATTGTGTTTTTTTGTCTCACACAAATATCCAAAGGTACTATTGACATTGCTGATGAAGGAATGTACAGCTTTGATAGCAGTGGTGTTATTGATCAATGGAAATAACCAACAACACCTGCAGAAAGGTCATAAATTGACAGTAATGTCAGCTACACAGCAATACAGTATCTACCCAAAGTTTGCTATCATTAGCCACAAGTTATTTGATTTGCAGCAGGGCAAATATGTTTGCATTCACACAAACAGCCATGTTTCGCAATCTCATCTGCCACAGTCTACAAAATTCTCAATCAATCACCAGGCCCAAGAATGGCTTCTACTGATAGCTCTATTGATGTGACATTTTTCTGATAACATAAAAACGACGTCAGTGGATATGAGCGGGGTCATCGTAGATTTGTCATCTTTTGGCCTCCGGGCAACTTTAGAAACTTCAACACAAGAACTTGCTGAATACTGAATACTCGAGTGTGACAGTGTATGTGTAATCAAAGCACAATTTTGGACATGTCCAGACTCAGTGAGAAAGCTGCAATCCAGCTGTTTTTACATGTGTGTGCATTTGCATGACGAAAATCTTTACAGCCACAGCAGGAGGATAAGATACCGTACATTATCTCTGTGTGGTGTAGGCATGTCCAGTAGCTGACATGTGTCATGCGTGACCGACGATTGTAGGACCCAACAGTCCGATGCTCACACTGAGCCTTGACCCCTGTTGACCTTTCATGGCCGCGTCCAGCTATTTACTGCATGGGGGAGGGTGTGTGTGTGTGTGTGTGTGTGTGTGTGTGTGTGTGTTGTGTGGTTAAAATGTGCGTGCTCAGCTGGAGTAGTCCTGAAGCGAGCCCACCGCTTCTAATCAATTTTTAAAGCTCATTTTTCAAGGGGTCAAAGTTGACATTTCTGGAACAAGGGTCGGTTACAAACACCTCTTTTCCTCCACTGGCCCCATTCCACATCTATTTATACTGAACCTTGTGTTTGTATTTGTGTGTGTGTTTGTGTGTGTGTGTGTTGACATGGGTCAGCTAGAATTGTCACTGTATTTGTGTGTGTTTGACGTTCTCTTTATGGAGGGAGGGGTTATGTTGTCTAATCTATTTCAGGCAACGCCCCCTCCCTCCCTGACTGCCGCTGTAGATATATAAGGCCTCTGCAGCCACACAATCTTTTCTTCACTCTTGTTTTGCCAGAGACTACAGACCCAAGGTAGGGGTGTGTGTGTGTATGTGGGTGTGTTTGTGTATTATTGCTCCAGGCTGCATCCACTGTTGGTTCACATAGCAACTTTAAACATTACTTTAACCTTTTGACTTCAGTGTTTGCTGCTTGTGATGGTAATTCATAAACTCCACACTTCTTTTCTTTTTAAAAAAAAAAAAAAAAAAGAACAATATGTTGTAGAATTTGATATTTGCAGGAAGAAATACCTGCCGTCAGGGGAGAAAGTTCTCTTAGAATCGGCTGTCTTTAGGCGTTTGTTCTTGAACTACTTTTACAGGTTTTAGGAGCCTGCAGTGTGTTTTTAAGCACAACGCCCCTGTGACACCCCTTTGAAAACAAGTGTGAGGTTGTAAGTCTAAAGAGACATTTTTCCTTCATTTTTTTCTCACACACAAATACGATTTTCACTCAACAGATTTTTGGGTCTTTGCGTGCTTAGGTTCAGTGCGTGAGGCTCATTAGAGAATAGGCAATTCAGGAACTCAGGTTTAATTTTAGTTTGTGTTCCGAGTGTCATGTGTCTGCAGGGTCGGGATAATTGATGAGGTGTTAAGAGGGGAGATTCAGGTTATGTAAGTGCAAGTTGTGTCTGGGGTGGGGTGGGGGGTAATTTTTGCAAGGTTGCTGTGCGTGTTTGCATTTGTGTCTTTTCACTGGTGGAGCCAAGACAATTTTTACAGTCAAACTGAGCCTGTTGCTGACATTGGGGCATTCCAGAAAATGACAATTTTATTATTTGCTCTTGGTGGCAAGATTTGTTATTTACATATAGAAACAGATGCATTTTGTACTGTCTGTACACTTCCCACTGGCAGCAATCGGAAATCTTTAAATTGCTACAAGACTAGTATAAATATGGTTGGTTGAATAGGGTGTAGTTCCACTGTTAAAATGGGTCCACCTGTGCTGCCCTTCCTGTGACTTTTGACTGTCAATAATACATTAGACACCGTCTTCACCGAAAATTTACCTGACATTGGTATACATTTATTCTAAATGACTAATAAAAATCTGTTGCCTTGGATTTTGGTAGCTGCTGCACCTGGTCCTACCGTACGTTTTGTTAAAAAGCAGTTTTCCCCTCAGGTGACTATGATGGTATTACTACAAAGCTGAGTCACAACCAGCTTAACATATTTGTTCCTTCTCGTGAAATAATGGGTATCCTGTAACTAGACTGGAGCTTAGTTACTTGACTTGCAAACATACCATTTTCAAACAAACACACACTCATTCCATATCAGCTCAACTGAGCCTGCAGGTATATGCTCCAGGAAAGGCTATCAATATTTAAGTAAAAGACACATTCAGCAGTGAAAGTCTGGACTCTATTGATTTGTATTGAGTTTATGGAGAAGAAGCCTGAATTGTTGAAATGCTGCACTTTGTCCAGTGTATTTCCTTAACCCTGTTGGAAAGTGTTAAAACTAGACCAAGATTTGCAAAACATCTATAAAAATGTGTCTCCCATCACTTTGTGGAAAGAAGCAGTTGGGTTAACGTCATTTTCAGGTGTGGATTTGTAACAGTACAGTTCAAATGTATTACAGTTAATTGACTTCACTTGGATCGCTTGATGATCGCTTGGAGCTTGATGCAAACTCTTTAAAACTTTGTATTTCATTAAAAGTTGTAGAGTAATGGGATGCTTTGAGAAAAATCTTGTTCAGTTTGCCGTCGCCGGTGAGATGAAGATGAAGTTGGCCTCCTCTCTGCAGGGCGTTGCTGTAGTTGTTTGTGTGTGCGTTCGGCTTGTTATACAACACTGACAGATTCCAAACATCAGCTGTTTCATGACCCTGAATGAAACCCACTCCAAGAGTCTTGTGTGTGTGTCTGGGAACACTGTGTTCAAATATACCCGAGGCAGTGTTGAAGAAAATTGTCAGAAATGTAGGTTGACTTGAGTAACAGTGCACAGGTTGGAAGAATATTCAAGATAGGACATGTAGCATTATTAAAGCTTCCCGTGCACTTTAACATAGAAATAGGTCAAATTTATTTACAATCCAAGTCAGACTAAGTTCCCAACCTCTTCACTGTTCCCCTCCTCCTCATACCAGAGCTCTAACTACAGATAAACTAAAGTTTAATCTGCTGAAATTGGATCTGAAGTCTTTCCTCTTAAAGCTGAAGCAACTCGGGGAGTTATAAGAATCACGCAGATCAGATTATGTGTCATATCTTGTTTTACAGTTCTGCTGTTTGCCATATCTACACTAGAGGGAAGTTTAAGTGCCTCTCTTCCTCTCTTGTTACTCTAGATGCCTCAGTTTGAGAAAACGACGGTCCACATGAGGGACCCTGAGAGAGTGGAGCAGATCATCTGTGGCCTCATCAAAGGAGGAGCCTCCAAACTTCAGGTAGAAAATCACGCACTGGTCTCTGTTTTGTTGCAACAGCGCCACCTGGTGTTGCTGAATTTTACAGAGTTGGGGGGGGGGTTTACTAAGCTTCTTACCAGCTTAGTACTCAAATTAGCTGATTTGAAATATTGTCAATTGGTTGCACTTTACTTAGTAGGTTCACTGTGAGCTCCTTTGTTCCTTTTGGCGTCTGTTTCAGTATCTTCTTTTGTTCCTTCTTGTTTCAGATCATCACAGACTTTGACATGACGTTAAGCAAATTCGCTGTCAACGGTAAACGCTGTCCAACATGTCACAGTAAGTACAACAAGAAGACAACACTAGATGTTGTTATGTTGTCAAGTAGTTTAGGAACAATCATGTAAGGAATTAATTTGAATTACCCTGGTTGAAACGTACATTAAATTGTTATTGTTCTGTTTTTGTTCCTGTGCAGATATCATTGATAACTGCAAACTGGTGACAGAGGAGTGCAGGCAGAAGCTGCTGCAGCTGAAGAATAAATACTATCCCATTGAGATTGATCCTCACCTCACCATGGAGGAGAAATATCCATTTATGGTGGAGTGGTAAGGCATCCAAACTAACAACCCTCACTGTCTTTCATATAGCAGGCAGTCATGGTCATGCTTGTTTTTCTGCTCACAAACAGCTGAACAGAACTGCGTTTTCTCTATATGTTGTTTATATTGTGAAAGCAGTTTTTCTACAGTGGCATTTGCTTGCGTGTGTTTTTAGGTATTTCAAGTCTCACACACTACTTGTGGAGCAGCGGCTGGAGAAGGACAAACTGCCAGAGGTGGTGAGAGAGTCTGACGCTGCACTCAGGTATTTATAGAGGAAGAAGCTACAGCAAATGTCTGAATCCTGTTTGTGCAGTCTTCATTAGAGCAGAGTGAAGGATAAACTGATAATAACGTGGTTTCCTTACTCTGTGTTGGGTTTTAGAGAAGGCTTTGAGCAGTTCTTCGACCACCTGCAGCAGCACAATGTGCCCGTCTTCATTTTCTCCGCCGGCCTGGGCGACGTCCTGGAGGAAATCATCCGCCAGGCTGGAGTCTACCACTCCAACGTCAAGGTTGTCTCCAACTTCATGGACTTTGATGACAATGTGAGTGAAAAACAAACCTCTCAGTCCTACATCTTACTGTGGTTTTTAACTGTCCAACCTGACCGTAGAGGAGTAGAAATATTCAGGCTGATGCTGCTTATTTGATTATTTTTGTTCTCCTTGGTCTTGTAGGGCGTCCTGAAGGGGTTCAAAGGTGAGCTGATCCATGTGTACAACAAACATGACGGCGCCCTGCGGAACACGGAGTACTTCAAACAGCTGAGGGAATACTGCAACATCATCCTGATGGGCGACTCACTGGGCGACCTCAGCATGGCCGACGGTGTGCCCAACGTGGAGAACATCCTCAAGATCGGCTTCCTCAATGACAAGGTACAACCATGACACACCATACAGAAAATGTTCTTGAACACTGAATTACCTGAGTTCACATTGTTAAAAATAATTCATAAACTGAAGTCTCGGGTGAAAACTTTAGATGCACTGAGAATAGTGGAATAGCAGTGAAAACTTTAGATGCACTGAGAATAGTGGAATAGCAGTGAACATATTCAGGGCATTAACTTTCTACGATACTAACTTCATACTAACGGCTGCACTGGTACACCTACATTTCTAAAAATGTGCACGGACATCCAAAACTTTTCACTTGGTGAATAGTACATTTCAAGTGTTGTATTTTTTTGTCCGATGATTTCTTAACACATCATGTGAATAATTGTAAAATTAGTAAAACACAACCTTAATTTGCTATATTATAAGCAGTGTTACCTTTGATCATTTCTGACACCTTGTTGCTTCAGTTTGTCACTTCTTGTTGCTGAAACACTGCAGGGAGGGGAGTTGCTCTGCACACACACCTGTAATAGTGCAAGACAGGTTTCTCAGAGACAGCAAATCCCTGTTCCCAGCACTGGTTTGGTTGCACTTTTTGAAATAAATTCAGCGTGTAATGTCGGTTGTTTTGTCACGTCATTGACAATTTACTTGTGGTGGTGCACTGTGACCGATGTGCATGCAGAGACTCGTGCAGTTTAGTAGACAGGACTGTAACTTTGGTTGTTGTTGAAGCGACAGTTTACTGACGTCCCTTAAATGCCTCCAAGGAATTGCAAATGCTGCCAGGTGGTGGAGCATGAGAAGCCTCTAGTCCCCACCCAGTTACTACAGCACATGCAACTCCAACACATGTATGACCAAAGTACATTTGACTGTACTTGTTCTGGTTGATGACTTTCACAATTCAGGAAATAACAGAAATCAGATTTCTCTGCAAAGCATAGAATCCATAGATACTCACTATATGAAAGCTGAAAGCATTGTTGCTTGTTTTCCACTGGATTTCCATACTGCGTGGTTTGAACTGTAAGGCCTCTCCTTATATTTTCCCTGTGGTCTCTTTCTGCAGGTGGAAGAGCGTCTGGACAAATACATGGACTCTTATGACATCGTTCTCGTGAAAGACGAGACCCTGGAAGTGCCCAATGCCATCCTCCAGAAGGTTCTATAACTCCACCCTCCAGTTTCCCTCACCCACCCACCCAGTCCACTTCTCCCATCAACCCGTCAGACTCTTGGCAGCCTTTGTAACCCTTCCACTCTCTCTGGAGCTAACCGGAGGTATCCTGTGATTCCTCCCCTCCCCTCCCTTCCCCTCCTCCACCCCATCCCTCCTAACAGCCTTTTAAAAAGACATTTTACATCTCCTGAATGAACTGTTTTAAAAGTCCACACAGCAGCAACAGCCTGTCTCTGGTGTGTTTTGTCCATTTCTGGTATTTTCTCTCTTTAGTCATTTTATGATAAAAGAATAACCAAAAGTGAGTTTAAAAAAAACATCTCACACTGTGTTTATAATTTGCACATTATTATTATCATACTTATTTCTAGAATTGCTTTTGATATGGTAATATTTGTGTGGCATCAACCCGGTGCTCACAGACACTGTTTTTTTGAGCTCTCCCAGCATGCCAGTTAACTCAGTTGCTTTAATTATGTGACTGAGTGTTTAAATGTCTATCTTGTCAGTCTTTTAAAGTGAGCTGTTGTTGTTAGATTTAACACATATCCAGAAATTTTTAGGGATTATGCAAGTAATGCAGTAATAGAGGACCTTGGAAAATGTAATTCTTAGTGAAAAATTTAAGTGTCTTGCTTGGTGACAGCAGCAACATAATATCCACTGACTATTTATTTTATTCGGAAATTTTAAAAAAACAGATTCCGATTCACGGGGAAAGAGAAAATGCACTTTAAAGTCAGTGTATTAGGAAATCAGATCCCATTTACACGAGCACATGTGGCAGTAGTTTGGATTTATGGATGTAGAAACTGATTCTTGCACAGAAAAGCCATGTTTACACCATTTCTTTAATTTTTATTTTTTACCCCTAACATGTTAATTTGGTGTCATTTCATCACAGAAGAAGAAGAAGAATCTCTTTGTTCTGAAACTGAAATATTCGTGGTGTTTTCCGTTTTTAATTAGAGATTTTCTGCATAGTTTACTTCATCCAGTATTTTCCATCCCAGTGTTGAAGGTTAAAGAAGTATTAATTGATGCTGAAGTTGACATCTAGTGGTCATTAGCAGAAATCACATTAGTAAAAAGCCCCTATATTTCTATAATACAATCTGAAGTCCAGTTTATAGTACATTTCAGTAAACAAACACACTGCTCTGTGTGGCTCAGCGAAACCCAGCATAAGACCTGTTGAAAGTCTGTGTTCATCACCTTTGTATTCTGTGGATAAAACTGACCACTACCTCGAAAATATTCATCTTTGTTTTTTTTGGGAGGTTCAAAACTAAAATATCTCTGTCTCCACATGTTGTGTTGAATGTTCTCTTTGAATTTTGTTTTGTGTTTTAAATGTGCTGCTATCACCTGCATGTTGCCTTTTCTTATTAAGTTTATGTCAATAAATGGGAGACTAAAAAGTATATATCTATCAATAAAATAGGGAAAAATGTCATACTGTATATGTGGGCGGTATATGGAAATGTATATTGTGTCACTGCATTTGGAGAGATTTCCAGAAGTTTAGACCGCTGTGTTTTATTTTTATAAGCAGATTTCTTTCTTTGATGGTGTGAATAGAAAATGCAATAAAAATTCATTTTATGAGGCCATGAGTGGGTCGCAGACTGAACTAATATCCCTAAAAACTCTGGGTTTGATGGTATTGAAATGCCCATGACATAGTCTACCACATGTAAACGTTAGAAGTGTTCCTCTTAAATATAGATGACTTTATTGGAACTTGTCTGACAATGTTGTAAATTACTGAGCAGAGCTTATTTTAAGTTGCAGCTACAGGACATTTGCATGTTCGTGATAAAGCTCTTTGATACATCAAGTATTTTCTGAATTGCCCCAAAATGGACACATTCCATTTGGTTAATGAGTCTAGATGTTTCTATCACCGGTTTCTCGACTGAAGTCGCAAAAAATATGCACGATTTTGTGGTATTTTGCTATCTATAATACGGAAATTCCTTCTATGAAATGGCCCACACTAGAATATTCATATCACAAGATGTATCTGATTCTTAATTCTTAAACTCATTCTGTAAATTAAATATGTCATGTAAAGTTCATCGTGCTTTAAATATATAATTATCACTAATAGAACTGCCAAATACAAAGTGAAATTGTGCTGGCTTAAAATAGGTACTTGAAATATTTTTGTGAGATACCTTCAATGACTGCCGAAGTGAATGAGAAGATGACTGGGATTAAAGAGTGTATGAAATGGCATGTTATATACACAATTGGCACAGTTGCAGTTCTAGTATTATGTGGTTGCAGTACCATCGACGTCCTGTAGATGTCGCCATTTGACAAGATGAAAATGTGTAGAATTTAGCGCTCCGTATGAGCAGAATCCTGACCAACGTGGCATCTTGTGCATTTGAAAACTTTGAGCTATTACTGGTAGCACATGTGGCTCGTTGGTCTAGGGGTATGATTCTCGCTTAGGGTGCGAGAGGTCCCGGGTTCAAATCCCGGACGAGCCCTGACTTTATGGCAAAAGAAGATTTCACTTGTATATGTGGTGCCATCATTTTATTATCATAAACTAAATTAATTTGCCTGGAAGAATCATTTATTCTAAATCTCCATCTTCTCGATAGTAAACAACCCATATTTTCAGATTTTACACTGCAATGTGGAGCTGGACCTGTAAGGGAATTATTCCTGAAATTAGCAAGAGCTCCATATTAGCATCCTATAAATCTATAAATACAGTCGAAACACTATTGTGTTTCATATGTTTTTTTTCTTTTCCCAACACATTTTGTAAAATATGACGATGAAGACAGACATTGTTTTAAGTTACCTGGCTGTCTCAAACCTGCAGTACAATACTGTAAATGGCAGCCTTTGCTGAGAAATATGTGATACTTGGAGGTTGAAATTGATAGAAGCAGTTAATGGAACTTGCTGCAGTACAGCAAATCACCGGTAGATGGCGACTCGCTACCAGAAAATGTTAAACAGGACTTTGTAACCGAATGGCAACGTGGCATGTACAGTAAAATCTGTAAGTCAGGGTTTGAGGCAGGTTGTATGTGGCTCGTTGGTCTAGGGGTATGATTCTCGCTTAGGGTGCGAGAGGTCCCGGGTTCAAATCCCGGACGAGCCCTTAACTTTTAAAGTTGAAGTTCTAAATGTATAATTAATAATGTACTATCTGCATGTCATTTGAAAGTAATCTCTAAATGACTAAACTGGTGCATATAAAAGATGTAAAACCTAATCAACAGAATTCTGCACTCTATCATTTAAGGTGGCTTTTTGCTTCATGATATTTCAATTTCGTTCCATAATTTACATAACATTATGCTGTACAGCCTCCATCAGTCAGTATGTGTTTGGTATAACTACACTTGATTTATATAATGTCTCAGCTCATATTCAGAGCTCCACATTTGCATCCCATATTCAGATATTTTGCAGGTCCATTTAATGTCATGCAAACAATAGACAATACAGTATTCAGTTCTTTCTTCAGCTGTATTCACTACAATCTTTGTCTAAACAATGGGTGTTTTACAAGAGTTCATCAAGTTCTTACGTTTTCATTTTATGCTCTCAAAATCACAAATTCTGTAAGGCCAGAGACTACAGGCAATATTGTTTATTCAAGCGCTGTGCATTTGTGAGCTTTTTCGTTTGTATAATGTGGTTCCTTTCAGACTAATTAGGATAGGATAGGATAGGATAGGATAGGATAGGATAGGATAGTCCTTTATTTCTCCCCATGCCAGGGGAAATTCACATTGTTACAGCAGCTTATGTAGCAATAAACATAGTAATAGTTTTAAAATAATAATAAAATCATAGTATTAATATTTACAATATGTACAGGGATGAGAAATGAGAATGGAAAAAATAAGTTTAAAAAGTGCAAAGATGTAGCAGTGCAAGAATTGCTGCGCAAATTTTATGGTTTGGGGTGATATGATATGAGTCCAGGATGTGCTGGCATCAGCCAGTGATGCTGATGTTGTACAGTCTCACAGCAGATAGGATGAATGACCTGTGATAGTGCTCCTTCTTGCAGGGTGGATGTCTCAGTCTGCTGCTGAAGGAGCTGCTTAAAGACCCCACAGTGTCATGCAGTGGGTAAGAGGGATTGTCCATGATGGATGTGAGCTTTGACAACATCCTCCTCTCACCCACCTCCTCTATGGAGTCCAGGGAACAGTCCAGGACAGAACCAGCCCTCCTGACCAGTCTGTTCAGTCTCTTTCTGTCCCTTTCAGTGCTCCCTGCTCCCCAGCAGACCACTGCATAGAAAATAGCAGATGCTACCACAGAGTCATAAAATGTCCGGAGCAGAGTCCTGCACACTCCAAAGGACCTCAGTCTCCTCAGCAGGTGGAGACGACTTTGGCCCTTCTTGTACAGGACCTCTGTATTGTGTGTACAGTCCAGTTTATTGTTGAGGTGAACGCCCAGGTATTTGTATGTGTCCACCATCTCAATGTCCAGACCCTGGATGTTCACCGGTGCAGTCCGGGGTGTCCTCCTCCTGCGGAAGTCAACGATCATCTCCTTCGTCTTACTGGCATTGAGCTGATGATGGATGCAGATGCAGTCCACAAAGTCAGAGATGACCGTCCTGTACTCCCGCTCGTCCCCCTCAGATACACACCCGACAATGGCTGTATCATCGGAGAACTTCTGGAGGTGACAGCGAGTTGTAGTGGAAGTCCGATGTGTACAGGGTGAAGAGAAAGGGGGAGAGCACTGTCCCCTGTGGACCTCCATGCTGCTGACTACCACATCAGACATAGTCCTGAAGCCTCACGTACTGTGGTCTGTTGGTGAGGTAGTTGATGGTCCAAGCAGCCAGGTGACAGTCTACTCCCGCTCCTTCAAGCTTCACCCTGAGCAGAGAAGGCTGGATTGTGTTGAAAGCACTGGAGAAGTCAAAGAACATGACCCTCACAGTGCTGCAGGGGTTCTCCAGGTGAGTCAGCGATCTGTGCAGCAGGTAGACGACTGCATCATCCACTCCCATGTTCGGTTGGTAGGCGAACTGCAGTGGCAGGAAGTCTTCCATAACAGAGGAACCCTCTCCAGACTCAGGCTCACGTTAAAGATGTGCAGCAGCACCTGACAGAGCTGGTCTGGACAGTCTCTAAGGAGTCTGGAGCTGATTCCATCAGGACCTGCAGCCTTTCTGGTCTTGATCTTCTTAAGCTCACTTCTCACCTGGTCAACTGGTATGGAGAGGCCGGGGGTGGTGGAGGAGGGTGACAGGAAGAGGGGTGATGGTGGTGGTGGGGGGTGAGACGAGGAGGGGTGATGAGGCTGTGGAGTCCAGAGGTGGTGGAGGATGGGGAGAGGAGAGATGCTGTTGGTGGAGTTGGTGGTAGAGAGCTGAGCTGTGAAGAAGGAGCTGGCTGGTTGGTGCTTTGATGAGAGGGAGGAGGGGTGGAAGAAGAAGTTGGAAGAAAACTTTCACTAAAACCATCTAAATAATTCTTTTACAACATTTTGTCTTTTAGCTCATAGTTAATTAGATAAGATCTAATTTGCATAACAATTTTAGAAAACTCGTAATACGGAAAACATTAACTTATAATTAACCAACTGGGGAAGTGTCATGGTGGCATCTATGAGTTATAAATGTCACCCTGTTCACCAGACGTGTCAATGGTTGTATGCTTCAACTAGTAACATACTTATCTAGGGGCAAACCCGATACATTCTTAAATAAAGCTTGTTCCCAAAGGGGGAGCTTTAAAACTGTAAAAGCAAAAAAGAAAAAACGTGAAAATGTAAACTATATAATAAACACTAACAACATAAGTTTCATCTTTCATATGAATAAATTCCATAGATTTAAATTAAAGCAACGTGTGGTAGTATGTATAATAAAAAAAATAACTTCAAATGCTTCAAAAAATATTTTATTTACTATAGACTTTATGTTAGTTTACACACCCATATGCTCGAGAGCACGTGCATAAGCAGTTGTACAAAAACTCCACTTCCCATCTGCCTGCCCGTCTATTTCCGTTCCTGCGCACTAACGCCCGGCTTCACCGTTGAGCGTCAGTGCCATGACAACAGGACGATGGCTGCAAGCAAGCGGGTGACAAATGTGATGTTTGCGTGACCGAGGAGAACCGAACCTTCGACTTTTACGGACTGGCTTGTTTTTGTAGAGGTAAGAAAAGCTCGGAAACGACGACGAGTGTGTTTTGTCACCAGCTCGGAAGCTGCGAAAACTAGCTAGTATCCAGGTAACTTGGAGAGCTTGCTAATTAGCCGGCTAAGCTACAGTAAATTCAGCCGGCTTGACGTTATCTGCAAGCTGATTTACCTGTAAGCATTTCCGGAATGCATCGTGTGTGTGTGTATAGCTTACAAAGTTTCGTGTTTTTGTGGTTCAAACATGGAGGAGGTTGTTGCCCAAACATGAGTCCTCCTGGGTCTGGAACAATAAACCCACAGGTGTCTGGTCATGTGCTGCTAAAGCTCAAGAGTATATAAAGTTGAATACGAAGGCCTAATTTACTCGTTTATTTCTCTTTCTCCTCCTTGAATGTTCAACCGAGCTTCTACTTTAGCTTCTGACTCAAGTCAAGCCTTAGTATGCTCAGTATTATGGGCACGTTTTAGACTACAATTCTCAAGACCCTATGTACAAATGAAAACTTTAATTTGACTTTCCATTTCCGTATGATTTAATGTGAGTAATGTCAAGCAGGTAACTTAAAATATAATTTAGAAATATATATTTAAATAGATTGTGTATGGTGTCCTGTTTTGTCTTGTTTCTTTCCATACTGCCTTGTCATGCATATTACATATGCAAAGTTATTTGTAAGTAAAAGTGGACAGCTGCTAAGTGTGCTTTTTCAAACTGTTTTCAGTCATTTGATGGGATATGACAATTAATTGATACATATGGAGAAACATTTCGTCAGAAAACAGTGCTGGCCAGAAGCAACACCCCACGAGCCAGTGAATGCTTAAAATAAGCAACAAGAGGATACCGTACAACACAAGAAATTAAACCTGAACCCCTCCATCTGAAAGTTACTCTTCTTATTTGTTTGGTGTCTGACACGTATTATCAAGCATCAAGTGTATTATTATGAATTTTGTACTGACTTCCAGGGTCTCAGAATGGGTCTTTGGTGGATGACTATGCCTGGCTGTAAGCATGTTTGGTCCTTGTACAGTAAAGGCAAAGAAGCTGTGTTGCCTTATTTGACAGAAGTCTATGCATGCTTCTGTTATTTCGGACCACATGGCAAGAAAAAGGTCTATTACAATGCACAGTATATTTCCCCTTTTTCTTATTTCTTATCATTTTGGCTGTGGCGATTTTCCTTTGACCCTAGCAAAAACGTCTTTAGGGGCCAGTTACTTGCTTCCATGCTAAAAACATTAGTTAAGGAAAATTTTAAATACACTTACGGTTATTCACACCTTTAAGTGGATGGGCTAATTTGTCAAAAGTGCAGGTCATGCGCAAGAGATTGTCCTAAGGAAAGTCAGGAAGTACAAAGTCATGCAGATAGTGACTGGATAATACTGTAAGCCTGTTGGAAATAATGTTGTTGTGATAATAGAATTATGCAGGTGAGATTGTGTACCATGACTTACAGTCTTGTTGTCTCCCATAAAACCTTTTAAACTTTGCTCTTTTATGAAAAATCTTTGAGTTCAAGGTGTTATATTCCTTTACCACCCACACAGGCCTGTATGGCAGTGTACTGTGCATAGGAGGGATTCTCTGTGTCTGGATTAGCTGCCTGTTCCACCTGCTCAGCATTTAGCAAGTAGAAAAGCTGCTTGCCCCACCTACCCCCCCTCCTCATTCTCCCTTCATAGCTCACACGGACAATCCTGAGGTCATGTAACTGGCTGCTTTCTTTCCAATTGGCTGCAGTTGTCAGTGTAATGCACTAGAGCTTCCTGGGTTAGTGGACCAAATGGATACTGGTCCAAGCTGTCACCATGCCAGGGGTTCAAAATCTACCATTCTGATTGGACCGATTATCCACAGTGCTTTTGTAGTGACCAGAGGAGTAGTGGTTTGATATTGTGCCAGCAGGTTAAATTTGGAAACAGACATGAATAAGTAGTACTTATCCCTTCTTCATTAACTACTGCGGTACTCTTGAGCAAGTCACTTTACCACAGTATTACTCCAGCAAGTGCTGCTCATGAATACAAGTTAATGTCATAATAAATATGTATGCTTTAAAAATGTAATTCTACTTGTTGTCTTTCATGACATACATATATTCGTTGTGTCTTTTTTGCTCATGTTTAAGATGAGCAATAGTTTATCTTAATGCTACAATTGGGATCATCAACTGGTAACATGACCAATAAAAGTTATATATCACATTCACAGAATTTAACCCTTCCTTCTTTGTTTTTTTTCTCCATCCAATTAGAGGCAGCATGTCTCTGTTCAAGGCCCGTGATTGGTGGTCAGCAGCGCTTGGTGAAGGGGAGGAGTTTGATCAGGGATGTCTCTGTGTTGGGGACGTGGACAACAGTGGCACTGGACATGGTGAGTGTATAGTGAGAAAAATGATACATCAAGCATCACACAGTATACAGACTGCAAGACCATATCTGAAATCTGTGTTGAGACCATATATGTCCTTAGTACATTACTTTCAATTTAAAGATTATGTATGGGTAAAAACACATTCATGCAGTTACAAAGTGAGCGCTGTGCCTGTATTCTCACAACAAAGTCAAGCATGTTGTGCACACATA
Source organism: Amphiprion ocellaris (assembly GCF_022539595.1). Taxonomy (NCBI): domain Eukaryota; kingdom Metazoa; phylum Chordata; class Actinopteri; family Pomacentridae; genus Amphiprion; species Amphiprion ocellaris. The sequence continues at coordinate 17,109,104 of NC_072774.1, forward strand.
TAGGAAAGTACTGTATTGTATCTCCATTTGCCTAACTCTGAAACATTTTTTCCCACATTTCTTAATCTCAATATCAGCTGATCTGAGCATGTTGCCAGTCAACAACAGTAAATATAAACTAGTCCCAGTGAGACCATAATTACTGATGTTAAAATGAGTAGGATTATCTCCAATTCTGATTTTCGTTTTATGGCTTTATGCCAAATTTATATGAAAAAGCAGACATATTGACCAAACACATTGCACATCCTTGTTGATTTTTCCCTGAACAGTGGTAGTGCTAGTATGTAAGCAGTCTTGAAGTGGCCAAAACATGGCCACAACTCACAGGAAAGAAAATAAAACTTTTCTCTTCTCTGCATAATGATATAATGTATTTACCTCCATTTTTCTCAGGTTAGACCAGATTACTGCAGGTTATGTAAGACAAATGATTTGGTTGGTTACAAAGTAAGAACTGAGCCCTACTAAGGCATTTCATTTTTTGTTCCCTTTGCAGTGACAGCATCAGCAAAATTTGAAAGATTTGAAAGTCTGACTGCTGTCAGTATGTAATAACTTCTGTTCTCACCACAATTGTCCTTTTGTGTGTTTGTAATTTTGCAGATAAGATAGTGGTGGGCAGCTACATGGGGATGCTGCGAATCTTCTCCCCACATGCCAATAAGTCCAGCGAAACGGGTATAGCTGATGCTCAGCTCCTAGAAGTCCAGCTTCAAAATGCAATCATCCAGGTTGAAGTGGGAAAGTTTGTCTCGTAAGTATATCGTGCTAAACTGAGTCAAGACAACATAAGAAGCAGAAAGGACGTGCTGGAGCCATATTGGATTGTCTGTTGTCACATTGTGTCTTATTTTTAAGTTATTTTGATATTAGCTAAATGAAAATGACTTACTTAGTATTTAGACACTAAAATATACTCACAAAAATGTTTCTTTGAGCTGCCAAGCTGGTAGTTATTCTGTTTAGGGCGGCACAATGTGCTGTTTTTGCATCTACATTGCAATATGCAAATGTTCCGTAGTCACATTGCCGAAAGTAAATTGTAAAGTAACTTAAATTAAATCAAACACATCTGGCTGCAACTGCTTGATGCAGAAAGCAAAAAATTGCATTTTGCACGTGCACAACAAGATGAGCAAGGTACAGGAGAGAAACCGTGAAAAGACATTAATCAACAACATTAATCATTGGTCAGTGCAGCTTTAAAGTGTTGTATGAAGCTATGTTAAAAAAAAAAGAAAGTGGAATCATAGCCATTTAATTGATGCTCATAACTGAAGTGTCTTTTGCTTAGAGAGGCCATCAGAGGGTTCTGTTGTCAAGGACACTGTGCTGTTAACAGAGAGACTGGTCTGCTTCAGGAACTGAACCTCAGAGCCGTCCGGGTGGCCAGAACGCACAGAGTAGTCATCCTGTAATCGAAAGCTCAGTTCTTCTGTGCTACATATGTGTGCTTCTATGCAGTAATGAATCACAGGTCTTTCTTTAACTCTATGTCGTGACCTTCTGTGAATTATAAGCATTCATAGTATAGCCTATAATAAAGCCTTTCTTTAAACTGCAGGGCAGAAACACCCATTCATAACTTAATGCGCTGCTTTTTCATTCACAGAAAAAACCATCCCTGCTGTTACTTACCACCACATTATCATGTCTTTTTTTCACTACAGTGCATGCTAACCCCAAACCAAGACTGTCAGGAGGTTCTGTCCCTACTTATGATTTACCATGACCTATCAGCCACCCAGCAGCCCAAACATAGCTGTGCTTATAATATCAGGCTAACCACTGAGTTGCTAGCATAGCTGTTGGAAACCAAGGGCCCCATCCTGCTTTGTTAATGCATTTTTGAATCTTAAGAGCTGGCCACCTCCAAATCAAGGTCAAGCAAAATGTGCAAATGTCTCCAGAAAAAATGACTTGTTTTCTTGGAGCACAGATGATAAAATGACCTGTTACGTCCAAAACTATGTGAATGTGGGGGAAGGTGACAGATAATGAGACATAAGGAATGAAGTGAGTGTGTACCCTGATTTTGTACCAGAGAGTCATTCAGAACTAGAGCAACAAGTAGAATACAAAAAGAGAATGAAAGCAAACATCTTTTGAAAGAATAAATAGAGCTTTTCTATTATAATTAAAGCAAGGGTATACATGATTAAGACGCACCCTTGCTCCATTCCAAAACCACAGATATTTATAGCTGCACTTGTACTTGGTCTGTGAAAAGTAGCTCATAGCAAACTGTATAGATGCAGCAGCTTAACTCACATTAAAAAATAAAAGTAAGAACACAGTAGCATATTTGACCTCATCAAGGGACATTTTTGTATGTCTCACTTTATGCCTCTTATTACTGAGAAATATCAGTTAATTCAATCAACTGGCTCAAGAAAATTTCAGGGACATGAACAGAAAATCAGTCTTCGTTGTTTCATAGTTGCTTGTAATTGGCATCTGTATAACCATCATCTGCTTTTGCTATAGACTGTCTTGGGAAATATTCTGAAACTTTTTAATGGAACATGGAGCAAGATGTTTAATTATCGGCCTGTCTGTTTGTTGGCAGCATTACTCAAAAATGAACAAACAGATTTGGATGAATTTTCGGGGAAGGTCAGAAATGACACAAGGACCAACTGATTAGATTTTGGTGGTGATGTGGCTTATAATCGGAATCCACGGATTTGTTAAAGATTTCTGTATCATTGCGAGATAGTGGCACGGCATCACTGTAACTATGACAACAAGTAAACACTACGTCAGCTGTCTGCTGATGATCACATGATTACGATCCTACTAAAAATCGACCATTGTGGACTTATCAGCACTTATCTGTCCGAAATGATAGAAGAAACAGTTGATTAAATTGTGGGGGTGTTTCCCAGTCCCATCAATTCCCGCCACCTGCTACATATTTAGGTCACGCGATTCGGTAATTCGTACATAACGTACACACATGCATAACAAGCGCCTGTGCTCAACGCAAGGTCATTTTGTTTGTGGGTACATTCTATAGCGCCGTGATTTCTGCCACAACCTTTTTCAAGATTTCAGCCGTTGGAAATGATAAGACTGAACAGCCGTGACGGAGTACTGGGCTTTCTGAGTGCTTTTCTTGTTTCACATTGTGGAGCTTCACACTGTCAATGATTTGAATACAGGCCAATTTTCTTCAAGTGTGAGTGTTTTTTTCCTCAAAGGTCACACTGGTGCTACTTGGCTGTGGTTCAGTGCAGCAGAAATGATGGTTAGAGATATATCCATAAGCAATCAGGCAACTGTGCAGTAAAAATATAAATCTTGCTGTCAAAATTTTGAATAACAGAAACTCCAATACTGTTGAAATGCCTGAATTTATTTATGTTTTACATACATTTAATTAAAAAAAATACTTTTATTAATCTTTCCATGTTGAAAATCTATTACTTGTAATGTGTAACCAATCCAATCACCTCAGGCACCTCTCTTTACTGTAACTACTGTTAAAGAGAGTTTTCTTTTTTTTTTATACAAGTGGTTGATAGAGTTTCATTGCATAACATGCAAGAGAAGAATGACATGCACTGTGTAAATTTTGCAGAATGTTGTGTTGCCACATGAGCACAAAAGCACAAAATGTTAAAAGAGACAAACTGCAAGAATTCTCACCTTACGTGAAAAGCAACTTCTGTAGCCTATCACAGTGCCAAACATATACTTATGCCAAGAAGGTGCCACAAATGTATCTGCAGCCTTGCACTGGGCCACTTATCTGCCAATGGTTGTATTACATAAATCTTTTTTTATTTTTTTGTGGTAATCATATCTTCAGCATTGTGTGGTGCAGCTGGAGTTTCAAAGCCTCTAATTTGGTAAAACAGTAAATAAGAATACATAGACGGTCTGTTCCACTTTACAGTTATCGTTTGGTGCAGTAATTACACAGTAAATTAGACATAAACACCTTCACTTTTCTGTTAAACTACACAAGGAATTGAAGTCAGAACTCTGACAGAGTTGTTGTCTTGCTTTACTGTTAATCTCGACACTAATACCTCACATTGCCTTACTGTGGCTGCACAAGAACCTACTGGAAACCAAGGTTTCTGGGAAAAGCTGTGGTTTGTTTCGAAGGCTTCCCACATCATCACACTGGGAGCAGAATCCAACTAAATCAGTCTGTTTGGAAGACATCGTGTTTAGTTACCTGCGGTTTTTCTACACAACATTCTTCAGAGCCTGGTGGGCATTTTGGAAGCTGGCCTCGACAACGAAGCACGTTGTAAATATTGTTAGGGCAGACCGAGGTGGGCAGATGGTGAAAGGTTTTGTTTCAGCACTGACTGGCGTGGTTTTTTAAGGGAGAAAGAAAACTTGTGGGATCCAGTTTGCTGCTCTCGTCTTGTTGTTCTCTCAACAAACATAACAACAGCGGTAGAAGGTTCGGCGGCATTTGCTCTGGGTCCAAGACATGGACAGACTCCTTCTCTGTGGGTGTGCGGTGAAGTAAATAAGTGAAAATCTAGGATCAGCGTCACTGGAATATCACCTACACCTCAACCATAACCAATGTTTAAATAAATACACCAGCTGTTGCAGCAATTATTTTAAAATAAGGGTGGATAGCTGAGAACATGGATTCGACCACAATGGCAGGAAACATCTGCCCTGCTGGAATGTCTCTGGAAGAATCTGTATCTTCACCAGTTGCAGGGCTGAAGCTCTGTAGCAACTGTTGAAAAACTTTTATCAAGCTTACAGCTACATGGTTCTGGTCGAGATTTCTGTGTATATTTGTAGAAATTTGTGTACATCCAACATAATGTACATGTCATTTAGGAAGTTTGGGCTCTGGCAGATGCAAAATGATTCAGTTTTGTTGGTTATTGTTAACCATCAGTTCTTGTGTGGTATTGTCGACGATGATTTGGATTTTGGCTGTATTGTGCCAAAACCTATCGTTCCCTGTCCTTTCAGGTGTTCAGAACTTCTTCACTTGGCTGTTCTTCATCCCAGGAAACTGTCAGTCTACTCTGTTTCAGGTAATGAACATCGACACAAATTCAATCCATATAAAAAATAAACACTTTCCTCTTATATTCACTATATCTCCTCACACCTTAAATGAGCACAATGACTTGTGTTTTTCTGACCTGTGTATATGCAGGAACTGCAGGGAACGTGGAGCACGGTGACCAATACCAGATGAAGTTGGTTTATGAGCATAACCTCCAAAGAACGGCCTGCAATATGACGTATGGCACTTTTGGAGGAGTCACAGGTAGCAACTTAAATTTTATGCTTTACATATGTGCTTTAGCTGACATAAGGCATAATTGCCAGCCAACTTGACTTGTGACATGAGGTTTCCAGATACCAATATTACTTGAGTACATTTTATCCAAACATTGGCCTGAAAAAGCCTCATTCATGTACAAGTAAAGTACACAGTCCATACCTAGATGAGGATTAAAGCTTAGCTGTGGCCCTAATTTTCAAAAACAGATAAGACATATAAAAGTGTCCTACAATCACAGACGATTTTTTGTGTCTCTTGGTAACGCCTCTCTGACGGTAGTGCTATACGTCACGCTTACACATGTATGTCATTTACGCTAAAGAACACTTTATGTCCAGTAGAAACAGTGGCTGGCAATAGAGCTATAGGGGCTAGACATTTAATTGTGATGGTTATCATTTGGTTTGGGGGTTGGGGAGTATGTTGTAGCAATGGGTGTCCTCACAAACATATAGAAGTACATATACTTGTGTCTGAGTGTGAGAGTGAACGAACATCTGTGCATTTGCCTTGGCAAAAGTGGCCACTGGCAGCACTGGACAAATACAAAAAACTAAAGTCTGTAAGAAAAGTGAGGGAGGGAAAGAGGGAGAAAGAGAGAGAGAGAGAGAGAGACAGAGAGAGAGAGACAGAGAGAGAGAGAGAGACAGAGAGAGAGAGAGACAGAGAGAGAGAGAGAGAGAGAGAGAGAGAGAGAGAGAGAGAGAGAGAGAGAGAGAGAGAGAGAGAGACAGAGAGAGAGAGAGAGAGGTCATGTAGCTGCTCTCTCTTTAGTCAATTGGGCTTTTGGAAAAACCAAGTAGGGGAAAGCCCTCGAGCAGTCAGCATCCAAGAAAAACACACACACACACACACACACACACACACACACACACACACACACACACACACACACACACACACACGGACAGATGGGGAACCCCCTTTAAAGGAGAGAAAATGGCATTTCCAAATAAAGGCTGTATTGTCAAGGTGTGTGTGTGAAGAGAGAATTTGCCAGACTGTGTGGCCTGGTATGGTGAACCCGTCATTCGCTCCATGTTTAGAGAGTCTGTCTGTCTCTGTGTGCGTGCATGTGTGTGCACGTGCATGTGTGTGTGTGTACTTGATTGATAGAAAGAACAGTGTGGGCTCATTAAAACCAATACCTTGGCATATACTGAATACACGTGGGTAGCACATACCACGAACCAATAAGTGTGACTGTGTTTTCACGTGTTTTCTGGTAGTACCACTCGGTGTAGCAGGTCTTAGAGATGTCAAGCAAGCTTGAACACATCTCACGCTTTGGAACAAACGGCACTGCCAGGCAGTCTTTGTCCTGTGTGTCAATGAGGGTTTGCATGGCCACACTAGAAAAACACATAAAACTGTACAATTTGATATTCATGCATGCAAAATGCAGCATGCACTCGCTTTTACTTTTCTTTCGTTTTGAGGACAATCACTGACATAAGGCCTTCTCTAGCCCTTTAACATCACAATTAAATACATACCACCATATTTTATCCAAATTTTAAACTTATTCCTAAAATCAAGCCTCAACTCACATAGGCCTTTTGAGGGTGTGTCAGAAAATCAAGATGTCTTCACTTTTAAGGTCTAAAACTCAATCTGGTCCTCACAGAGATCCTTAAAGTACACACATACCATCACACAGTTACAATCACACATTTAAACACAAAATACACAAGATAATCACGCATGCAAATACACACACACATATAAACAGACATTTTAGTGCACTAAAAAGACTCTTTCCTCTCCTTAATTGAAGTCATCCTCTCCATTCCTGCTGTTTCCTACTTCATCCACTAGATAGCAGTACAGGCTCTGGAATTGCACTTAGATTGTACCCACTGTATTTCTTAAATTAATACAATTCTGTATTTTTTTATATGCATGGGGAAGAATTCCCTTTTCCCACCTCTCAGCAGGTAGGTCAGAGTTCAGCTGCAGAATAGTGCCTCTGGAACTAGTACAGATCCATTGTTTTGCTTAAGAAGAACTTCAGCAGAACGGTGTGCAAGTTACATTTGTCGCTGCTGCTATTTTGCCTTAACTCTTTTCTTGTGGCATTCAGAACGATGGAGCATTTACTTGTGACCGCTCACACTGGTTCTCTAAAGTGCGAGTAAGTCAACTGTACCAACTGTAACATTTGGAAAAAATAGAAACCTGTCAGTGTCACAGTATATTGTATATGAAAGTAAAAAATATTATGACATAAAAGCAAAGATGAGAGAAAAATCTAAAAAAAAAAAAAACAAATATGCACAATGTTAGCTTAGCAAAAATATTTTTATCTTTATATTTTACATGTTAATAATCCGGCAACCTTGCATCCAAATCACCAGGTTACTGTCTATATTCTTTTTTTTTTTTGACATTTCAACCTTGTTTTTATTCATGATAGACTTTAACAGGAGTTTTCCCCAGTGCTTAGACAGTAGAAGCAGACTGGAAACATGGCAAAAAATTGGAAGATGACACGCAAATAAAGTTCTCTAGCCATAATCAAACCAGACATGTTGTGATGACATGCGATTAGTGGTCGTAACCACTAGGCTTCCAGCGAGCCCTTACATTTAATTAGCATGCTCTATAATTAAAATGTTAGGCTGCTTGTGTTTCATAATATACCTTATTTTGCGCTGCTGTCCATTATTTTTATCTTGGCGGGATTCAGTTTTAAAACCAAGTTGCCAGTAATAGAAACCGCTGCTTTATTCATAACTTATGTGTGTTATATTTGACTATATACATACAGGAAGGGGTATTTTTATTGGTCATGCCCTTGTTAAGATCAGATTAATTGCTGATCTGGGTGTGTTTGATTTGAGGAAGCTGCTCGTTGTTTGAGCTCTCCTCACTGTTTCACATAGTTTACAAGAAATTGAGCTGATCTCACGGCTGATTGGCTACAAAGCAAACACATACACACATTCATAATTATTAACACACACGCACAGCGGAGGGTGTTTTTCTACGCTAGTTTACTGAATAGAGAGTGTTGGTCGCCGTTCCCAGGCAAAACCAGCTGAATGTCTGAAAATCGAGTTTCCTCTGTGTGTTTCTTGCCCTGATGGTGTGTGACAGCACTCTGCACTCCAACATTCAAAGTGTGTGTTGGATATGGAAAGCCTCAACTGTGTGTGTGTGTGTGTGTGGGAGTGTTTTTGCAAGTCGTGTCTGCTCTTACACGTGAGTGTGTGTTGGTCTATAATAGCAGCCATTTAGCAGTGCTGTAGGCACCGTAATAGCAGCTCTGTACTAATACTGCTCTAATAGCTGGGCTGCCTTTGGGTTTGGGTCACATTCAGGCCACACACACTCAGAGTATGGACTGGTCTTCTGCGAGCTTTGGTCAGACACATACACACATACAAAGTACATACACACATAGTCACACACACAGACACATGGACATACACTCATGCACAAAGCAAATTGGCACACTCAGATGCCTCCATTCACATGTACCGACAGACTCTCTCCCTTTTCTCACACACTCTCACATTCTCTCCCTCACACACAGAGGTGAGGCGCTGCCCACTGCAGTGTGCAGCCAGCCTCTGTGCTTTGTTGGCCGCTCGGTGTGCTTGTTCAACATGTCTTATTAATGACACTAATACAAGCCTGTTTCCTCCACTGTGTCTGAGCAGCGGCGCTCTCATACTGGGCTCTTTGACACGTTATACCTAGGTGTGGGCGTGTGAAATTACATGTGCGCAGTTGCTATTATGGCACAGCTTGGCTCTCATTTTCAGTACATAGCACTTTTCTATATTATTGATGATCCAGAGCACTGTCAGGCTGTCTGAGTGTGTGTTGTTTTGACCCTCGTACTGCGTTACAGGGTGGGAAATGACCACCAGACACCTGACAAATCCGGTAAGTGTTTGTCTGGGAGGAAAGTCTGCTCCTCAGGTCGCCACCTGTGTTTGGAGTCATGTTCTTTTCATATTAAAGAAACAGCTGGTGAAACAAAAAGTTGACTATGTTGGTGTTTTTTTTTTCAGTTCTGATTTGCTGCTCTGAACTGATGTATTTCCATGAGCCTGAAACGTAATGCAGATTGTGAAAACACTGCCACTCTTTATTTTACTGTTCTGTTGTTTTCTAAGAATTACCTGGTTATATCTTGAACATTTCCTTGAGAGAAGTGTGTGATGTGATATAGGTATGCAGAAAATGATGGCAAAAGTGACAATGTTCTGAGGCTGCCAATTTAGATATTTGTATTCCCACCCCAACACCTCCTGCTATCCACACCCCCGTCATCCCCACTCTCACCCAACTAGTCGAGGCAGATGGCCGCCTTCCCTGACCCTGGTTATGTCTGAGTTTTTTTTTTCCCCTCCCTATCCCGTGTTTTTTTTCGTTCCTTCCCACCGTCGTTCATAGGGAATCCAAAGGCAACTTTGAATTGTTGGATTTTCTCTCTTCTCAGTTTAGAATTAGAAAGGTCTGCCCCTTACTATACTAAGCGCTTTGAGATGGCATATGTTGTGAATCTGCACTATATAAATGAGATTTAGTTGAAAATTTAATTATTCTTTCTCAAAAAATTGTGATACATTTGCACTATTCTGGTAAATTCTATGCTTTATGTTTTGTACATTAACCTGGCCAGACTGAAAGACTCTCGATTTTATCTATAAGAAGTTCAAATGCATTGTTTTCGCGAAATATCCAAGGAAATTATTAGGAATTTACAAACACATAAATTAAAACATTTCCAAACACATCGTAGTATAACAATCTTTATGAAGTGTCATGTTATATTTTGTACATTAAAGATAAAATGTAGACTTTGCATGAAAATAGTGATATGCATTATGCATTGGAGAAAGTTGTCTTCAATGACATGGCATTCGTAATATTGCCGGCATTTTTTATGTTACCTGTCATTATCATAATTCCCAAGAAAAAACAAATGCAAGTAGAAAACGGACATCATTCAACTTTTACGTGACAAGACAGATCATATATTAAAAAATTTACCAAAAAGCCAAAAACTATGCTGTTATTTTGAGGAAATTGCTGTTTCGGGCAGCCTAAATCAGCAGACAGTAAAGCTTTAGCTTTAATTTAATTACATTTAAATGGCAATCATCATGGTTTAGATATAATTCAAAATAATACACAATTCTAGTGTTGACAAGACACTGTCAACACCACAACTGCCTAGAGCTTGTCTATTTCCACACATTTTCCACATTAAGGACAGTTGCACAGCAGACATTTGTAATCAGCAATTTTGAAATGAGTATAATGCATTCAGTCTTCAGAAGAAGAATAATCTGTGTTTCATATAAGCTTACCTTTCCTTAAAAACACACACACACGCACGCACAGAAATGCACACGAGTGCTAATGCAAATCCTCACATTTGCAACGTAGACATTCTCCTTTAACATTTGCTGTTGGCTCATTATCAAACATTGTTTCTAACACACTTGTATTCAAAAGGCGTGTTCGTGGTGTGAGAGACCTTGTCCTTCAGTGTGTTAACGGCCACCCTGAACGGCCACTCATCACTCAAACACACACAGACACGCACACACACTCATGTGTTTACGCAGGATAGGTGTGTAGTAGTGTGCGGCTTTTCTGTCTAAATCCTTGGTGATAGATGTTAAGTGTGTGTGTGTGTTGCGCTGTAGGTGGCTGTCTCCCTGACCTCTAGTTGATGGCAGTGTGAGTTTTAATAGCGCATTGAGGCCTAATTATAGTTCTCTGGTCACACAGCCCCACTGCTTTATGACCATGTGTGTTGCTGTGTGTTTTGTGTGTCAGGGCTTAGTATGTCTTGCATCGGGCCATTGCTAATAAACACACACTCTGGTACACTTTCATACTCGGAGCCAGGTGTGTCTGTGTGTGTGTGTGTGTGTGTGTGTGTACATGTGTGTGTGGAGGTGTTAATGGAGATATCAGATTCAGCCAGAGGGAAAAATGTACCTTGCAGCACAACACGACATCACGGCTGAAATAAAACAGAAGCCATGAAAGACATTTAGGATTGTTGGTCTTTCATTTTTTTTTTTTTAAACAGCAGAGTGAGAGCTGCCATACAACAGAATATGAAACTCAAAAATGCAATGCCTTTTAAGCTACCAGCTACTCTTGTTTCTCTTGCATACACTGTCTTTGAGGCAAAAAAAGTACAGGAATGTAGGTAAAACAGTATAAAAAGCTGTGTGCTTCAGATGAGCTAAGTTGTTTGCTATGCTGTCTGACCCTGTCTAAAGGCCAAAGTGTATATACCTGTTTCGAATGGTGGAGCTAAAAGCCTGCTGTCACAGAGAGCGACCAGGCGTGATGAATTGTGGATAATGGAGCACACTTTGAGATAATCACTCTTCAAAGATGTTCATGGTGTTGAACTTGGTTGTTCACACAAAAAGTGATGGAAGAGGATGAAGGAAAGCTTGGGAGAAAAGTTCAAATCCTGCTTGCTTTCATGCCTTAGAACACATGACCTGTTGCTATATGAAATGTATGCTTTTGGATGTACACCAACCCAGAATTATGTCAATCATGTCTTTATTGCAGATTTATCTGTCAATCTTAGTGAGTGATCTATTATTCCTTTAGTCTGTAAAATATCAGAAAACAAACTGAGAAACACCCATCAAAACATCCCGGAGTTCGAAGGTACATTTTAACAGTGCATTCAAAAAGCAAAGATATTCAGTTTTTCAGCTCCAAATAACACCGGAAAGCATTCATAAACATTTGGAGATGCTGTATTTAGAGAATGTTTGACATTTTTCCTTGATAAAGCACGTAACTTGTTGTTGTTTGACTTATCAATTAATCAGCTAAGTAAATGAGTCACGGGGGAGTGTGCATGTGGTATTTGGTATTCTTGTTGCCCTTATCTCTAAAGGAGAAATTACTCCAAGAGGCAAACATGTACACTTTGATGCGTTTTCAAAGTAAATTTCTCTGTAGTTGTAAGACCACAGTAACAAACGGCATACAGGGAATTTCATAAAAAATCTAAATTTAAAAATCATATTATAAATGGCAACAGCATGTATGATTTTGGTTTCAATGGAATACGATCAAATATTTGTCCCCTTTCCTTTCCCCTCTTTCTCCATCAGGTCACCATTCCCTGTGTATCCAATCTATGGATGGCATGCTGATGTTCTTTGAACAGGACAGCTACTCCTTTGGCAGGTTCCTCCCTGGTTTTCTGCTGCCGGGGCCACTGGCCTACAACTCCAGAACAGACAGCTTCCTCACCGTGTCCTCTGCACGCCAGCTCGAAAGCTACAAGTAGGTTTTCTTTTTACACCTTGATTTCACTTCACTTCTTTATGTCATTAACAGTGATGTTATTAGAATTATAATTTTTTAAGCACCCTTCGAAGACAAAAGTAGAAGGTTCCTTACAATAAAAGAGGATATTGTAAGTAAATAAAATCCAAAGCATAAAATATCATAACGTAAAATAGTTACAACATATACCCACAGTTTCGAATGAGACATATGATCAAAGTGAGTTTTCTGAGTCTCAGATGCAGCTCTACCTAATGTGATTCAGCAGAAACTGAGCACAACAAACGCTGCATCAAATTTAGTCACAGTAGTACTGCAGTTGATGTGCCACACTTTGCTACATTTGAATATGGTGCAGGTTGTATTATTTATAACAGATACATCCTGGTCCCAGTGCAGGAACCTCCAATATGAAAGGGGTTATAGTGAATTGTCTAAATGTCTTGATGCAATATACCTCATCTAACTGTCCATGTAATTTAGTGTGAATGCTGTATATTGCTGACTTTATATTCTTAAATGAGAAAAAGCATGTTATAAAAAAAACCCACATATTTTCAAGTATGCATCTGTAGGCTCTAGCATTACAAAGTTATTTGAGGTTATCTGATGTCATTCTACAGCATCAGCTGCCGATGGTTAGTGAGCTGTGCTGACTAAAGCTTCACCATCTTCAGGGCATCTGTTCTCACTGCAGAGCTTGTCTGGACGGATCAAAACAGACACACATGCACATGCACATGCACACGCACACACGCACACATGGTTTGATGGGAAAGTACCTCACTTTAATGTAAGTGCAAGCACGCTTCCCCTTCCCTCTGGCTGAGGCATATCCTTTAGAACTCTTACAGACTGTGTGGGTGTAAGTTATACATGTGTAGTTTTCTGTCCCAGCTGTTTGTTATCTAGGTGCCCCCCACCACTGTCAAGAGACTCTCCAGACTAGATATCTCAGTGGAAACACTGACTTCACAACTCTCCCTGGCTGTGCAAATACAGCCTTGCAATGCACATACTGTAGTAAATTACACAAAGCCCACCAGAAACAGAGAACCCTCACATAAACGATAACACTGCATTACTAATAGCAACAAGCTTGTTATTTCCTTTACATGCTTACATGTATTGGATACAGTCTACCAAGGAGCACTGAGGTTGATTGCAAATCTTAAATAATTTTCTCACCATTGCATGTTATTCGCTCGAATTGTAGACTCGGTCAGTCGTATGTTCAAGTTTATAAAGCTCTTCTTGATCTGCTTTCTTAGCATCTATAGCCAAAAAATAAGTCGGCCGTCCTCTTTGCTTGCAATCAGTTGAAAAAATGTCAGAATCTTAAATAGTTAATTGAACTAAGTGAGTTAAAAAGACCTTTACAGAAGTTGGAGACAGACAAATTTGTATGTACATGTTAGGACTCACATTGACCCTGAATGATCATCGTCATACACTTGTGACATCATTTAAAAAAAAATCTGTAATGCACTCTTAATCTTAATATCAATAGAGTTATGTCTGTATATCTGTAACCTGTGAAGCTATGCCTCTGTGTATCTGGGTCAAGTAGCTAAAATTTGTAGCTAAAAGAGATTCTTAATCTCAATGAGTCATTTTCAAAGAAAGGAGGGGAATATAAAAATACTTAAATAGTGTGTAGTATACACACTTTAAACCAACATAATGGGTTTGATTTAAATTGATTTATTTTAAATAGACCTTTCTGTACCTTTATGTTTACTTTGTAAACATGAGTTTTAAAATGCCATGGCACATCTGTGATGATGAATGTGCAACCAAAGATGCTCACTCAACCTAGACGAGGATTATTGGCTGAAACATCTAAGTGACTGCATCAAAGTCTTTTAAACAAATAGTATAATTAAATTCTATGGTCAGTTTTAATGTAACAAGTAAACCTATTGTTGGTTTCTCTCTCTGATATCAATTTTTGTAGGATTTTGACTAGATGACTGTAAGTCGAGTGGTCAGCACTGACACAAAATGATGATGATTCTGTCCTCGCCTCCTCCTCTCATGTCCAAATGTGCTTGAGCTAGACATGGAAACCCAAATTACTTGTGATGTGTGTAAATAAGTGAAAACATATTGTGATCACCATCAACATTTATGAGCTGGTTGGCAACATTTTCCAAACACAGATTACTTGGCTTAAAAATTATCCACTTAAAAAGAGTGCCGAATGTAAGTGATTGTGTCGTTGAAATGATAGTGAACAATAACAGTGATGCATGTGGAGTATGCCAACTTTGGTGATAAAGCATGGGTCGCTGATGCACAAAAAATGCTTTTGCTATAACAAAACAGCAGCAGGATATGAGTTAGCAGTAAAGTAGCAGATGCATTCACTGCACTGTTCGAAGAAAGCATTAACAAATAATGTTTCAGCTAAAATGCTTCAAGATGAGATCAAAGGGTTGATGGCCTTTGGCCTAAACACTTATCAATTACACATAAATAAATAGAAAACAGACTGTTTTGCTTGGATTTTTATGCGAGTTGGATGTCGATTTCTAAGCACTGTCATGCTGCAAATTACCATAATAAAATTCTTAATCTCTATGATGGCATTCGATTATTGTGATGTAAATGTATTTTTTCTGGTTCTCAGATCTTTGCTTGACTGTGAGGAATCTCTTAATATTTACCTCTGATAGGAGTCTGTTTTAGATTTTTATTACAACACACTTAGAGGATTGGTTCACCCTTTTCTACAACCCGGCACTGATGTGTTACGGCTTTACTGACTGTTATATATATTCCATATCAGATGGCGAGGTCAGAGCTTTGCAGACTGTTATACATTTAATATCATATGACTGGTCAAACTGTTCTGCCTCGCTCAGTTTATTTAGCCTGTTGGACCCTCTCCTGCTCTGATGAATGAGAGCTTGATTTGGTTACTCTGTGTGCATGTGTGTGTGTGTGCGTTGGCGTCAGCTTTCAGATTTTAGTTTGTGTTTATCCATGACACTGAGAAAGCATATGCATGTAGTGTGTTTGCACAATTTATGTGTGTATGTGTGGGCGCACAGTGTGTATGTATATGCTTGTGTGATGTATATATCGAAGGTAAATGAGTGTGTTTGTTTGTGTTTTTCGGAAAGATCGTCTTTCATATAAATGAGGTGACTGTTTCCTCAACCTCAGTGTCCTAAACTCTACATGATGACTGATACCACCTACACACACACACAGACACACATACGTATATGCATGTACACACACACACACACACGCACACACTCCTGTACACACAAAGTAACAAAGTCAGCCCCTTCCGAAATTGTCCATTGTGTGAGAGTGCAAACTATATTCACGATAAACGTCTGTTAAATGGACACAAAAAAGTTAATGTGTGTTTAACTGTCTGTAGTGATTGTGTGTCTTTTTCTTCCCTCTTATGTACTGGGCATTCAGGTGAATAATCACATTTCTGTGGTTTTTCTAAATTTTCTGTCGTACACACAGGGCTTTGTGTGACTTTTGCCTTCTTTCATAATGCTTAAATCAACATCTAACCAAATACTGATGGATGGAGCCAAACACGCTCAGTTACACACACACACATGTTCAGTTTTAATTTATTAATGCTACCTCATTCCCCATCATTAGTAAAATATCTAAGTGAAGGGTCGAATTGAAATATCAAAACAGAGTGAAAGAATACAGTTATTTTATAGTGTTGTTTTAGTATTATTAGCCTGAATTTAATCCATTCACTCATACAAGTCTGCCTGTCGATCCATTGAGTGTTGCTTTAAAAGCTTAAAACCCCTGACATGTTTAATATATTTTTTAGTCCATTTTCTTCCCCAGGAAATGGTCACGGCATGATGAAAAGGTTTCTTTACTGGCAGTCATCCATAAAGCTCATTAGTCTGCTCGCCGTTTCTCATACATGCTCAGCAGCGGGTCCTGCTACTGTACGGATGAGTTCAAAACTATAAATCTCGCGTTGTATTGCAAAACTCAAAGTTTACAACACTTCATTTACTATTTATACACAGTGTAATGTTGAATTAATATCACTTTTTGGGTCACATATGGTAATCAGGTTTATTCAGGTATAAAATGTTGTTCAGGCAATTAAATGGACAGGAATCTGATGTGTTTCTGTTCTACAGCAAAAATAAACAGAATTAATTAAAACAAGGAAGTAATAGTCTTTAGAAGAACCCATGCATGGGAAGTGACAGCACCTGAATGTGATTTATTTTTTATTTCATTTAATTTCTTTTTTTTTCTTTTTAGAAAATTTAAACAGTAATGGGACATTCAGGAGACCAAGCAGCCTATAATTTGTACCAGTGCAGTGCCCCAGTTTCATGCTACCTAACCGTAAGAAGTTTTGAGGATGTAGTGTTCAGACACTAAAAGCATAAACTAGCGTTATTCCAACAAAACAATGATTGACAGCATCTTATATGCTAACATGCTGATGTTTACTAGATATTGTTTAGCTTATTCACCATCCTATTTTATTCTATTTGCATGCTGCCATTTGCTCATTTGCAGCACAAATTATGGCTGAGGTTTTTTGGAACGTTGTTTGCACATGTGTTTGGTCCCAAACTAAAGTACTGAGCAAATAACTTTCTAACCTCGTGGCAGCAATAGATGAAATGTCAAGGGATTACCAGAGTTGTTATGTATGTGCAAGATTTTGGAGCAGTAACTTTAATACGTATTTTAGTCTGAATCAAAGTAAAGACTAACTGACACTGCCCTCTCTAGAGCCTGTATATGGTAGCATAAACATCAGTATACGTAATAAAAATGCTTTAAATTTGAATGTGCTGTTCATGAATGCTATTGTCCCACAAAGGAAAAGGAGGAGCCGGCTATATATCCCCCCAAACACATAGCTGCTCTCAATCACTAGCAGTGCCCATAATGTGGCAGCCATATTGGATTATGGTCCTTACGATTTAAGGTCGATTTCAGACCTGCCCGCCTTGATTAACAACAATTTTGTGGTCCAAGTATGCAACAAAGTGAGAAAACTGAGTGGATAATTCAGCAGTTATTTAGTGTTTGGTCTGTGGTTCAGAGTTGGGCTGGGTTTGGTGCTCTCTGTTCATCCAGGTGTTAGAAGAAGAAGGGTAGATTCCCGCCAAGCTGCTTTGACTTCCAGCTTCTTACTGGAAAATGCCTGATGCTTCAGATGCCAAAATCAACTGACCACAGATCAGTCTGACCACTTTATGCTCTGCCAGTTGCCAACAGCTCTCTGATTAAAACTGATAGACCGCAGTTCCGGGGAAAGGTGGGTCAGTGGTGTGTTGACTGACCTGACAGAAGCTGTAAAGCAGAAGGGTGATATAAGATGCGAGTAAGGTTTTAATTGTTTTGAACATCTGAACAGCATTTTACTTTATCTGAATGTGAAAAAAAGGGGTGAACTAAGATTTCTGACCCAAATCAGGAAAGTAACTACAATTGTTTTTGTTTTAGCGTGACGGAGAGTCTCTGATTTTATTTCTTAGACTTGCTGAGGGAAAATAACTAATTTCATATTTTGTTTGTCTTAGTATCAGCTACCTTAGTAACTGAAAACAACTAAATGTACAGTCAGCAAAGTTAGAAATATGATGAAGGAGGCAAACTGAAAATGAAAAGGCAGCATGCAGTAGGCAATTTGCATCAGATACAGTTTGAATTCATTGGCTTAAATGTGTGTAGATTTGATACATGTCTGAAATAGCTTGGCATGAGTTAAAAAAAAACGCTCGGCAAACAACTTTCAACATATAAAACAGGGAGCAACAAATGTTACTCTGACAGCACTTTAACAGGAATCTGAAAGTGATCCCCAGATACTTGGTGTGTTTGTATAAGTAGCTGTTTGTGTCTCTCTGACTCTCAGGTATGAGACTCTGGCCGTGGCTACAGAGGCAGAGAGTCGACAGGATCCCGACTTACCGCTCAAGACTGGAGGCAAGAGGCTGATGGTGAGTCCTAAACACACATACAGCCATATATAAATCTATGGGATTTTGTATTCCCTAGTCAAATGTAAACAGTAGTAGAATCTAAATTTTAGAGCATAATATACATACAAATAATCTGACTATACTCAGAACAGCGCAAAAGAGACACAGAAAAACTTTCAGATATATACAATGTCTGTGTGTTTTGGCGTCATCTTTGTCTATAATTGTAGAACTTAAAAGTTTTCATTGATTTGTTGAAGGAGAAGCAATTTGGTCACTAAAAAAAACATTTAAGGGTGTTCAAGATGGCACACATCACATTTATAGTTTATGTTTTCCCTAATCTTGTCATGTATATTAAAGAAGTGTGACTTTGTGTTTTCTCCTCCAGCCTGACTGGACGTTTGTCCTGGGAGAACAGGCCCTGGACCTCTGTGTACCTTCCTTCTCCCACTCTTCCTCGTCCATCTTCATACTGGGTGAGAGGAACCTCTACTGTCTCCGGGACAATGGACAGATTCGCTTCATGAAGAAACTGGAGTTCAACCCCAGCTGCTTCCTGCCATATGCCTCAGGTAAACCAGAACACTAGAGGTTTAAGTACTGATTTGCTTAGGTAGTGCAACAACTAAAGCTACCCCTGGCTATAAAGGGAAATTCCCCCTTTACAGTCCTTATGTTCCTCTGTCCTATGCAATTTTTTTCAGCCCTATGGCTCCACACTTGATCCAGTTAAAGACTTAATACTGATTGGCTGAGTAGCAGAAACGGATCTATTTGGAAAGGGTAAAGCGTGTAGCCCTTAATTGGGTTAGGTGTGTAAAAGTAATGATTTAACAGACATCTATTGAAGACAGATGAATGGAAAGGGATGGAAAACATTGGTTATAGAGTTTTTAAGAGGAAATAAAATTCCAATAATGTTTCTCTGGCACCAGAAGAACAGTGCTTAGTTGCCAGATGAATGCATTTAAGTCCAAATTAGGTTATACCCTGAAAGGTGGGAATAGTTTGAAGGCTGTTCTGTAGAAACACATAGATCAAGTGGTAGCATCATGATAGAAAGATAGCAGGAGTTCAGAAGTCACAGGACATGTTAAGTCACTCTCATATGAAACATTTACATGTCTTAACTCTTAGCATTTGACAGGTAATTGGAAATCAAACAGGATAAAAGACGAGATAAAAATGGGAAAGAAAAGTGGTTCTTCTTCTTAAAGGATACACAATCTTGTCTTCCTGAGAACTGAGCAGTTTCATATTTCGCCATTGCAGCACTGGCAAAGCTGAGATGGGCTCAGTCTGAAGGGAACCCAGAGCAGAATCACAAAATTCAGCATGCATCAGTGCACCTGTCACAACCAAACGTCTGAAAATGAAGTGAATGAAATACATAAAAACAAAGTATTTTGTGCAGTGGCACACTGCCACATGACTGGCTCTGCAGGAAGCTGCCTTTGGCAGAATATGATGGAATAAATGGAGTAGCTCAACTACATGCTTTAAAACAAAGATTTAACAGACTCCATGACATTTTGTCGTACATAGACATGTGGCATAAGATGAATGGATAGCATAAAAATACAGCTGTACGACTATGTGATATTGCTATGTACAAAATATTATTGCTATGTATCACTTTAGGGCTTAGTCCAACATAAATCTACAAAAAGAAATGATTCTAAAATTGCATTATAAGGTTAAAAACCAGAATTTGTATCGCAAATTTCAAACACAAAGGCAATTCAGAATACTTTATAAAATGCACTACCTTGTTAAAAATGCAAGAAAAACACTGTAAATGTTCAAATTCAATGCATACATCATCATTTGAAGATAAATCATTATATAAATAAAATACAGACAACATATTTAAAGGTACTGACAAATTTGAACCAAATCTTGAAATATCTAAAAATGTCCTATTAATTAAAGCAGTGAAAAAAAAAAAAACTGAGATAAGTCTTTGTCTTTGCCACATAGCCGGACTGTTAGCATTAGAGGGAAGTAACAGGCAGCACACATTCAAACCCATGACACTGCTAAGATATTGCATGCATCGCACCAACCCAGTGAGCCATTACATGTTATTTTTTCATAGAGTCACAGATGTTGAGAAAAAGAAGAAAGATAAGTCTTTAGCTGAGTTTAATAATGGCTAAACCTGGCATATCTAAGTTTTAATGGAAGTTGATTCCAACAGTGGGCGACACTAAAAGCCATTTCTTCATGTTTTGTTCTGAACTCTGGCCACCATTAAAAAAAAAAAACAAAACATATCACTGATATATTTTCGACCCTAATCATTGAAAGACTTAAAGACTGTGAGTAAGAGTCTTAAATTCAGGTCTATATTTAACTGGAAGAATTTGTGTGAGTTGTTGATGTGGTCTTGGTGTTTGCCAGGATTCTAGCCGTATTTGTTTAAATGAGTTGCAAGTTCTTTGTCCTCTTGGGGCCCAAAAGATGACCATGACATAGGAACATTGTCACCTTTTAAGGTGATTTGGCAAATTTGCCATCAAACAGCTGATTATTTGCACTTCCAACACTGGCCACCTGGTTAATGTAAATCCAGTAAATACTCTCCATTTAGCTCCCTGTTGGTCTTTACTAACTACTGAGCAGAGTATCTGGCTCTTTTGCTGCTAATTACTTCGCTGTATTCACCAGCTACTCTGTGTCTGCCTGCTGTTTGTTGCTGGGCAGGCAGTGTACGGTTTTTTAGATTTTTTTTTATTTTTTAAGTTAAGAATGGCTGCCTAGTGCAGCCAAAAAAATGAATCTGTGAGTGGTACAGTATGTAAACTGTGATGCTGTGTGTGACAACTCACCTGTCTCGTGATTAAAAGTGTGACCTGACGTTTGATGCTGTCTTGTCGGTTATCATTTGGAATTATAAATAATTAATGGAGTTACTTTTGTTGTGCATGCGTGTAGCTTTCGAGCTAACTCATAAGGGTTTCGCTGCTGTTTAATTCTGCAGTTATGTAATAAACTCAGAGGAAAGACTCTTACATATAACTTTAAGTGTGTCCATTTGTTTAAGTGAATGCATGTAGTTCAGACGTGTGCCGTGCTGAAAGTGATACAGAAATGTTCCAAGGTCTCAACTATCAAGACTTTTATTTAAGAGTCCTATGGTGCTCATTCAGACATGAATCCATGGAAAGGAGTGCATGTGTGAAAGGGGCTATAGACATCACTCTTGATACTCTCATAAGTATGTGCATGTGTCTGCTGTACGAGAAAACAGCACAGCTACAGACCTGTAATGAGTTCCAGCTTTGAACACCTCTCCCTGTCTTAGCCTCTGATGGGGAAAAAGAGACGGAAAGAGATGGACAATATGGTGATTGGAGAGATGTCTGGTAACTTTCCTATCAAATCTATTGCAAAAAAAAAACACTGATTACTGCTTCTCATCCACACAATGCACAGGTTATTCTATATAGGTGAATTGTTAGGGAGTTCGAGGGGATCATACATACTCTGGCTACAGAGTTTAAATTTGTCTTCAGCTTGCACATTCACTGTTAGAGATGGAGAGAAAGGAGGGAGGACAGAACAAACTGGTATTTTGAATGCAAACTCGGTGACACCTATACTAAAAGCTTGCACCTAAATGTATGGATGATTTCGGTCTGCACACAAACACAAAGCCACATAATTCAATAATTAGTAATTAGCCATGCAACTGTCTCAAATTGCGGCTTGATTGTGGTAATTTAGCACAGATGACATGAGAACATACACAAAAAACATGTGCACACACATACTGTATACTAACAGGCAAATGTGAATTTATTAGTTTTAGCTCTGCACAGAGAGGGAAGAGCCTATGATCTGCATGGTCATATATCCATTTTAAGAGGGTTATTGGGGTTGCTGTAGTTTATGCTGTGGTTGTCTACAAAGCCAGTGTAGCTTGGGAAACCTTTCATTTATTTGTATAAAATTTGTCTGCATCCAGAAACAATTTGTTCTGACATTTCAGACCCTTTTTTGTTTCTGATAAATCTTATTAATTGGACAACAGTGCTTGCAACAGCTAATGTAACATCACTTTCTTGGTTTCTGTGAGCTTAAGTTACCCTGGCATCTTGGGGGAAAAGCTTTAATGTTGTATATTTTTTGTGCGAAAATATGAGAGATAATGCCCTGTTTATTGACACATATTATCCAAATATTGGACTTCTAGGATGGTGATTAAATACAGTAGAATTAAAATTAAGTGTGTAACGTGTTGAGCACAAAGCAATAAGAACATTTTTCTGTGTCCTTTACAGCAACAAGAGTGTATTTGTCTAGTTCACTTATGTAACAATGTACCGTAGACACATTTAATTTGAAATACACTGACAGATGGAAAGGGAAAATAAAAAAGGATGTTTAAAAACAGCAAAAAATAGAATGGAGGGAAGATCCAGGAGGGAGGATTTATGGAGGGATTGTAAGAATAGCCAAAAGCTTTCTCCTGGTATCTGTTTTCAATTTTAGAATTAAAATATCTCAGCTTTCAAAGTGCTGTCCACTATCTGTTATTTAGATTATTTAAATTGCTCTTGGAAATTGTCTCTAAATTCAATGCGTGATGTGCCAGCGCAACAAAAGCAGCTTTTACTGGGACATGATTCCTGTCAACAATCAAAACCACATAAAAATTCCCACATGGCTGGAAGATTACAACTCCCAGGAGCAGACTGCTGCTGCAGTCTTAGCCCTAAACTGAGTGCACACTTGAGTTTATTGTGAAAAGGCTGATATTTAGTGACACTATGACAATTGGAGCTGCCACCCAGTGTTCAGAAAGGGCTATTTTGTTATGCAAGCCCATTTGGTGGATTTCTATAGAGCCTTCATTGTTGAGAGTGTTGTGCAGAGGACGATAGACAGCTGTGATCTCTTGAGTGTTTCCTGATGTTCTCCTTCTGGCGTTCATCCTCACAGCTGCCTCTGCTGGACCAATGCCTGCATCCTCCCAGTCTACCTCCGTCTGTCTGTCTGTTCCTTTTGCTCGTCTTATACCTTTATTGACTTCACTGTCCATCAGAAACACCTCAACTAAAGCTAAACTCCTGCATGCCAATCGTACTAAGATGGACCGGTAATTTAGATTAGGACACGATCACCGCGTGTTTTGGTTAATATGAAAGTCTGAATTGTTTGCTGTGGTCAACATTATTAACAGATCTTAATTTAACTGAACTTCTGTGGGAGATTTTGAGGTGATTTTTCATCCAGTGCTTTCCACCACTAAGTATAAAATAAGAAAGTGCCTTTTCAAGGGTCTGTTTCAAGAGACTTTTCTTTTAATTTGCTACTAAAATATGCATTACGGTTTGTATTCAAAACCCACTTCAATGCAAAATTTTAACAAAATATGAACATATAATTTTAAAAATACACTCAAGATCCAGTTAACATGTCTAAAGAACTGAGCTGTAAGATTTTAAGATTTTATTAAATGATTTTACAGTATTCTCACCTTTACTGACAGCATGTGGTCGAGAAACACATGGAAAATATGGAAAGAGAGAGAGAGAGAGAGAGAGGGCAAGGGAGGGGAGTGACAGCTGAACATTGTGGTTACATGGTAGTGGATGGGAACCACTTTTCCTTTTCAAGGAATGAAAACAGGAGGAGAGAAGTTAGAGGGGGATGAAGACAGGGCAGAGTGACAGCAGGAGTGAAAAGGAGTGAAACTGACAGATGGTTAAAAATCAAGAAAGGATAGAAGAGGGGTAGAAAAAGCAAGCAAGAATAGAGAGAAGTAGAAAAAAACAAACAGAAAGGTGAAGAGGGAAAAGATGAGAAGTTGAAAGGAAAATGGAAAGGAACAGATAATGAAAAGAAATGTGGAAAGGCAAGGAAAAAGAGATGTCAAAGGAGCAGTGAAAGAAAAGAATGTAAGGTGCAGATAAGAACAGAAGTACTGAAGAGTTAGAGAGAAAAGGATTTGGAAAAAGGAGCTGATTCGAAGGAGATGCTCGACTTGAAAAAGAAAGCGCACCGTAGATTGGACTTTTTTTTATAATTAAATTGTAATTATAAGGCTTATGCTGAGATATAAGGTGTGTGTTTGCTTTGATGTGGCATCAACACACACTCTGTCATTTTGACCCCTGCACTGTACCACCCTGCTGACCGCTGTTACTATATTATAACTTGTGTGTTCACTTGTGTGAGTGATTGAGGCGTGTTTGTTTTGCGTGTGGCCGTCACCTCAGATCTCTCTAGGTGGTAACTGCACCATTGGTGGGACTGACTGGACTTTTGTGTGCGTGAAACATAAGTAGTAAAACAGAAGTAGTATTTATATTTAATGTTTCTGCTCATGAGTCACAAGAGAAAGTGTATATGTAACTTTAGTTGTATATACACCTATAAAAGCTGACTTTGTCTCAAAAGGAAAGATCTAGTTGACAACATTTTTATATACAAACCAGATGTGAAAAGTAAAGATGTGATTTTTCTTTACAGGAGAGCACAAGTTACACTCATATTAAAGGACAGTGCCACCCACCACAGGAATTTGTTATTTTTGTGCTCCATGGTTGTTGGATTTGTGAATACGTGCCACTGTTTTCCAAAATTAAAAATCAGGAGACAAAACCCTTGAATTTGTGCTGCTAGGAAAACGAGGTTTGGTTTCCAGCCACAAGACACTAACCCGAATCATCACAACAAATTGAAGTTTATGGAAAAATAACAGAAGAACTAAACAGTGCAGTCTGAACTTGCGCCTTTTTCCCCATGCAGGTCCATAATCAATCTCTAGTCTCTGTAGTATGAGCCAGACGTTTATCCTCAGGACAGAATTCAATCTTTTTGCTTTGTTGCACTCAGTGTAAGTGGCTTTGCAGGAGAACATTAGCTAAAATGTGTAAAGTAGCACTTCAGCTTTGTTCTTCTTTCTAACCATTTTTCTCTGGTCTTGTTTAGTGACAGATGGCACCACAAACCTGTTGCTAGGTAACCACACCAACATGCTGCTGGTTTACCAGGATGTGACTTTGAAGTGGGCAGCCCAGCTCTCCTTTGTGCCTGTGGCTGTTCGTGTTGCCAACTTCCCGTGAGTACAACCTCCAGCAAAACAACACATCTGATGCTACTGTTTCCTTACTGTGAAAACAGGTTTTGAGTTGAGGAACCAGTGTGGAGTTTAGATGGTTTTAAAAGTAAAGGACAGACTTTGTCCCCTAGCAGTCAGTGCTATCACACATCCAGTATGTGCTTGTGTAGTATGCAGAGCTGTATACACATGTAGACACACACATACACACAGCAGGTATGTTGCCGTGTTTATCAGCTTGTGAAATCCAGTGTGTGACTCCTGACAGAAAATTGCCGGACAATGTCTTCCAGCTGGCCAATCACAGCATAGCGGGGCAGGGCCAGCTATAGCCAATCCCTTGGCTTTTTCCAAACGACTCCAATCAACTTGCAATTTGATACAATTACAATGCAAAAAAACAAACATGGTTGAAAAATGTGTGGTTTCTGACTGTGTGTGTGCATGTGTGTTTTAGATGCTGGAGATAGTGTGTGTCTGGGTAGCTGTTTGCTTTAGTTTGAGGCTGTGTTGTTTTTAAGCACTCAGTCGTCATTGGGTTTTTCAGTGTGTCGCTGGGACGCTGCACAGATTGTGGGAGAGGATCATACACAAAACAAACACACACCAGTGCACACAAAACAAACACACACAGTCACTCCAACTTGCTGTGGCTATCTGTAATTTACAGCAGTGCTCCAGTTCTTGCTTTATATTTTGGAGGCAGTTTCGAATTTTATTGCATAATTCTGTTAAGTGACTCTTTTTTGGCTACCTGAAATGTCCTAAAGGTCTTCACATGTCTAAATATCAGCCCAGTCTGAAACAGACCTGTGAACAACAAAATTCTGACATGCATATGTTAACAAAAGATAAACTGGAAGAAGCTATTAGGACACAGTAATGAATATAACTTAAAGAGAGAATGCTATCATTAGCATCAACATGTTTTGGGATGCAGTATTGAAAAGAAATGCATTAACCTATAGTGGTTGAAAACCTTTTAAAACATTTTGGGTTTTGATAACCTTTGCGGTAAAGGTCAGAATGATTATTGTTTCATCTCCGCAGCACTTTGTCTTACGAATGGTGGGAACTCATTTTCAACGAGCGCTGAGGGTGTATGTATACATCTGTATGTTTTAGTGAATGTGAGAGCTATCGATTTTTATGAATGTGTGTGTGTTTCGGCTGCAGTTGGTCATGTCTCCATGAATGTGAATTTATCAGTGTGTGCGTGTGTGAGAGAGAGAGAGTGTGTTTCCGCAGCAGTTAAAGTGAAAGTTTTATGCCCCCTCAGACACCCTTCTGTGCAGGTGTGGAGCCGGCTGCTGCTCTCGACCTGAACCCCCTCATGTGCGGGTCTGTGTGTGGGTGTACGTGTTGCCGCCTCACTGGACTGGAACAGAAATCACACACACACACACACACACACACACACACACACACACACACACACACACACACACACACACACACACACACACACACACACACACACACACACACACACACACACACACACATTCACTCATACAACACATCTGCAACCAGTTACCACACATGCACACATGTGCACAGTTAAAACACATTATTGCATCACTCAGCATTTCTTCATGCTCTCCCTCTTATCAACTTATTTTATAAAACAAACCAGTATTGAACTTTACATTCTGCTGTGCTAAAAGTAATAAACAGCTCATGTTGAATTACAAGCAAAGGAATTTTAGGTACAGGCTCTTAACGAATAGCAAATGGCACACTGGACTGGCAAAAGTACCAGTTCTTCATGTCACTGAGTTGACCTTTTCCTATCCTCTTCTCCCTCAGGGAGCTGAAGGGAGCCGTGGTCACTCTGACTGCAGATGGTCATCTCCTCTGCTCATACATGGGCACAGATCCGTCATTCTTTTCAACTCCAAAGGTGGATGCAAGGGAGGCCGACTATGAGCAGGTGGATGCTGAGATGAAGAAACTGCAGAAGTTCATCAGAGAGGCCACCAGGACTCAGGGTAGGAGATTGCTGGAGGCCTAATAGCGTCTGTGTAAAGCTAGGAAAGCCACAAGAGCTCCTTCATACACAACTACTGGTACTCTGGGGCTGTTCATTATCTACACATCCTGTATAAGTCCTAAATCAATTGAATGTTAAATACTTAAAAGTTCACCTGAACTTTCCAGTAGTGTTTAGTCCAGTGTTACCTCAAATGGAACTGCCTTAATTATTTAATATTTACTTTTTAAAAAGTCAATAGAATGCCCAAATAATGTCCGTATGGTTTATTTTAAATGGTTAAACAGACAGAAAAGTTTTAAAGTCAGTGAAAATTTGCATAGAAGTAGCTGCAGTGAGCAAATATTTGTTATTTACACTGTTTAAACAGTCTTGAATTAATAATTCAAATCAGTACTGATTGTTTCTGAATGTTTGCAGACATAGGAAGTTACCCGCCTTGCTAAAATGTTTGCTTGAATGGTCAAAAAGTCTAGACTTTGTAAATCCAATTAATTGCATTTGTGAAATGCCTCTTTGGTTCAGTATTTTAAAATGTACATCTGTTGTTCTTTCAGACATCCTGCCCAAAACTGACGCTGAGGAGGACCTGTCTGTTGCAACTACTGTGTCCTCCAGCATAGACAGTCCATCGGTAAGCAAACACAAAACACACTCCTAGAGATATGTGTTCACATTTACAAATGTACCACCAATCAGGCACACATGCGCATCATCCCCTTAATCTCTCTCGACAGCAAGCCCTGATCCAAGATATCGACGGTCTGCCTGTCCCTTCAGTGACCATACAGGTAAGTTGTTTTCTCATCCCTGGTTAGCTTTTTATTTTTTTCCTCTCCCCATTATCTCCACGCCTTACTTTATCATTGTTTTCTCTCCAGGTGACAGTGAAGGCCAGTTGTGTTGTCCAGTCCTCTAAGTTGACCATCGGAGTCCAGCCTCCTCTCGCCGTCACTCAGGACCAGTTCGTCCTGGAGCCCATGGGTCAGTAAATAGCAGCTGTTCTTTGTGTGTGTTGTCGTGTGTGTGTGTGTGTGTGTGTGTGTGTGTGTGTGTGTGTGTGTGTGTGTGTGTGTGTGTGTGTGTGTGTGTGTGTGTGTGTCTATATATATCTATTTTAATCTCTTTCTCCTTCTCTTGTCTGTTGTTATTCTGAATATTGTGACTATTTTATTCAAATGGCATTCTCAGACAAATGCTGGTGTATTTGCTAAAGTTTTGATGTATCTGTCTCTGGGGTCTGTCCCTCTGCTCATGATTTCCCACAGCGTAAAGGCCTGACAAATGACTGAATGCTTTTTCATCACTTCATAGGGTGTCTAGTAAAAGCATATTGCAGTTTTGTGGAAAACAAGTACTTGTTGCTTAGAGCACTTGTGCAGTGGTACAGAAACTAGTAAATCGGCTCAAACAAAAAAAAAAAACAAAGGAAAGAATTTCAGGGTGTATCTTATAGCAGTACAGTGACTGCATTTTTAAGGAAAATCTTGCGTTGCTCTTTGCAGCTGGTTTTCTGTAACCTTTCATCATCTGATGTCGTCAGTTACTTTTGTTCTTTCCCAGCCTCACATGTACACACACCCATACGGTCAACACACATTTTGGCAGCTCCCCTCCTCCTCCTTTCATGCTCTCCTCCTCCGCCACAGTCTGAATAGACACACACATTGGCAGCGATTGACTGAGTGAGTGAGTGAGAGGTGTGTGTCTGCGTTTATTTGTTCAGCTCTTATCAGTCTTTACACCATAAATTCTGTTGTGTAGCTGTTGGCCACCTCGACCAGACAGCGGCGACTTTGAACTGAAGCACCCAGACACTGGATACACACAACCTTGTAACCCTTTCTAACACTGATATCTTTTTGTCGGCTCATTAAAAGAACATTGGCCGTCCTGTAACACATTGTTAGCCATGCTCTTTGAGCTGTTGCACAAGTCTGCATGTCCTCTATTTTAAAATTTTTTTAACCTATTGTGTGCATGTAAATGTGGAAGCTTAAATTTACAGTGTGTGTAATGTAAGCCAGTTGGACAGGCTTTTATCAGAGGCTCATTATAGCACCATAGGAGCATTACATTTTTAAAATGTGTGGCCCCACTGGGAGTTGAACCTCTCACCCTGTTGGTGTCGGTGCCTTGCACTGCCTGTTAGTCTACATATGCAGTGGGACTGCTAACCCTGGCTGTGTAAGATCATGCCAAGAGATTATTTTCTATGCTTTGAAATACAGTGAAAAGAGCTTTTTTTTCCCCTGCACTTTTGTATCTGTTTCATGCCAGGTTATAAACAAATCAAGCCCAGTCAAGACACTAATAAGATACTTAATTATTAGATAGTTTCTGTGCCTTCTCAGGTTAAAGAATTTAGTGACAAACAGCAAAAAAAGATCTGATCTTTCAGACTTGCTGTTCTTGTGTCTCTCTTCTGTGGTTTTTCAGTTGAGAACATTTTTCCAAGTAGCTGCATGTAAGCATCAGTCCAGATTTTTCTTCTTGTAGCTTTGTTGTACATGGCTTTCCAGGCAGCCAGATGTTACCATCTGTCTTCATGTCATCTTCTGCATTTTGTCACCTTTTTGGTGTAGTGCTTGTCTGGACTGTCCACCAGAGTTAAAAAGTCTTTGTTCTTCCTAGACTCAGGGCGTTTTCAACCTCTCAGAATTTGGTACAATTCCTGATGTGTGAAAGCTGCTGTCAAACTCAAAATTGGACTCACTTCCACCTAAAAAATGGTGCTCATGTTTCACATTTCGCAAGCCGCAGCTGGACAGAGAATGAAGTGAATGCTGATATAATTATAGCATCCATCAGTCATGATCAACAATCGTTTCCTCGTTACAAAATAAGCATGTAGTGAAGGCTCATTGTCAAGAATCTTCTCACACAAGACATGTGGCTTGTTTCTAGGTGAGTGCATCAAATGAGTTATGTTTCCAGATGTATCTGGTTTTAATTGCATTTTGTGTAATAGTGGGACCAAAATAACAGCATAAAAATGATGAGAAGAATCTTCTTTGTTTAAGCAATGCCATGTGTTATGTAAATGACGTACAGTACCGGCAGGGATGCATGCTGTACCATCAGTTTATGCCTCAGAAGGTTTCTTGTGAGTGAAATCGAACCTATAATAATGGCTCCTCAAAGGAATCATTGGCCGAATTTAACAACACCCTAAAGGGAAAAAAAATGCAGCCAAGCATGAATAAGCTGCTCCAAACATGGTTTGTGCAGACACAGCTCTAACATGACAGTTTTACCTCAACCCAGAAAGGGAAATGTTATAGCTTCACCTTGTTGTTCTTGATTGGTTGGAATTTTGTAATTTACAGTTTTGTTCAAACAACACACTGTCAGATTGTTTTGTAATTTACAGATTTATTACTCCTAGGGTGTAAATCTTAGTAGAGATTATTCAATATAAGGTCATGTGTCAAATTAAATGCTACATGATATACTAACAGTGCGGATAGTGCTTGCAGTCATTTTTTGAGGTTGTGTACTCAGAAGCTGGATTACTACCAGAAAATTGTCCTTTTTAACTCCAATACTGCTCTTGACATTTGCTGAAACCATCATCCATCACAGAGGAGTAGTCACTAAGTTTTTTGAAAAGGACCAGGATGGATTGTGAATTTATGATTTCAAGATGTGAGCAGAGTTCTCAGGCGGTTGGAACACCATCCATTTACTCTGCGCCCTGAATCAAACTGACCACTGGTTTCTCATGATTCATGATGCGTCGGCGCAGAAATGTAATGCGTTTTACCACAGTGCATTCTTATCTGAACATACACTGTACATGACCTCTACAACTGTTAATGCAAGCATGATGCAGTTTTTGCACAACACAGTACACTTCCTCCTAAATTCTTGTGTCAGCTTCCATTTAGAATGATCCCTTTTTATACATCTTACATTTCATATTTCACCATATTTCATGCTGCACATTTTGTTTTTATTATTTCTTCACTTTAATGTACGTAGTACTATCCTTTCAAATGCACGGACAGTTTTATTTTATTTTTTTTTTTAAAGTTTTTTCCTTCTTACATTTGACCAATCATATTATAATTTTGGAACTGTAGATTGTATATGTCAGCAGAACCCTCATTTCAACCAATAATCTGTAATTTCTGTTTGTTGGTGCTGCAGCAGATCTGTTTCCACTGACTACTACTACTATCATTAGCCACTATGCATACCAGAAAACAAGCAATATGTATGAGAAACCAAATGGCCTGTTGGTTAATACTCACACTATATATAGTACATACTACTTCATACTCTGTACTCAAAAACTGCTTTAATTCCAGCTTGGCACCTTCATTCCTCCTTTCTCCACTCTCACTTTCTGTGAACACTCATCTGCAGAACAAGCAAATGAAACCAACAGTCACTACACAAAAGACTAAATATCGTCTAATTAAAACCAACTAATTCTAGACAGTTACTAACTTTTAAACTTTTCAGATGTGGAGATCAAAGACCAATTAAAACTAGTCTCTGAAAATTGTGGTATTTTTTTTGTTATATCTCTACTGTCTTATGTGGCACTAAATGAATGTGGCTAATCACACAGTCAGTTCAGAATGTTTTTTCACACTTCTAAAAGTCATAATTGTCATATTTTTTAACCAGTTAACATACTGTTGCATAATATTGCAGGTGCATAGTTCAGAAATGCCTTGTTTATAACTTCCCATGTCTTGGATAAACATACACCAAAGAAAAACTTGGTTTGGGAAATACTTTGCTTGAGTAGTGATGACTTCCATGTCTGTACAGACAATAAAAACTGTGCCAACAAAAGCTCAAACTAAATCAAAAGCAAATTCATTGAAGAAGATGCCAAAAAGGATTAAAAAAAAAAAAAAAAAAGCTTCTGGATTCATCTGGTTGGTTTGGTTCTTCTGAGTTTTTTCTTCTTGGCAGCGGCTCTCAACATTTCACTGTTTATATGGAAGATCAGAGGCTGTGAGTCACTGTACTGTCACGTTTACACCACTAAAGAGATGCTTTGTTTACATGAGTTTAGGTAGCGGTCAAATGGGTCAGATTCAGAAGCCTCTGTCAAGCACATATGCACACACAGAGAGTAAGAGCCGCACACACTCAAGTCATTTAAATGCTTACACATGCACGTGTCGCCACAATGCACTGTTTAAATATAGGCACACACACTCAGAGTAAAGTAGCTGTGTGTGTGTGTTTATGTCACGCTCTTTTGTCTTCCTGCTCACAGAAATCTGGCGCTGGCTTTCAGTAGTCATTCAACAGCTCTCCGCTGTGAAACATGAGAGCTACTATACACACACACACACACACACACACACACACACACACACACACACACACACACACACACACACACACACACACACACACACACACTGTTGTGTTTCCATCACTACAGAGAACATTACACTGACTTACATTCACTTCCTGGACACTTATCCTTACCCAAATCATCACGGCTGCTTGTAGAACCTTAATCCTCATCTTTACCTTCAACTAAACCCAACGTAACATTCCTAAAACTAAGTCTTCACTGTAAAATGGATTGATTTGCATTTTCGGACATTCTTTTTGATCTGAAATGGCCTTGAGTCCCCACAGTTTGACTGTGTAGAAAGATTTATCCCTGCATATGAGTAAGTACATGCATATGCAGTTTGGGTCTTTCCTTCTGCTCACCTTCGTGGCCCTTCACTGGCCTGCTTCGGCCTTGAATGGCACTGCTCAGCATTGAAGGAGCAGAGCCACTGTTGCTGACCTTTAATGGTCAGTTTTGGATGCAAACAGAGTGTTTCACATCCGTTACAGTCCTGGAAATGAGGAGAAATAGATTAATGTAGGGGAGTTTTAATGAATGCTGGAACATCTCTTTGAGGAGCTGGATCCCAGTCACACTGCCAGAGTTTACTCTGTGATTTTATCCAGAAAATTGCACCCGAGTTTATGGATTGCAGAGGAAGTGGCTTCCGAGCTGTAGATGGAATACTGCCTGGTGTAAACAGTACAGTGTGTAGATGTAAACCATGTAGACTGTCACACATAAAAATGCAATACAGTAAATATGACTTCCACTACTAGGAAATGCTTACTTAATTTTCATTTTTCTTTATTAGTTAAGGTGGAAATAGCTAGTTTGGATTCAGACGTCTCGGTTCAGCACTTCAGTAATAGTTCCAGTGTTCTTAATAGCACTTACCAGTTGGAAAAACACTGCCAATCACAGCTTTGTTGGTGACATTAAAAATGGGCATGTCATCTTCCGATCCCAGAAGCAGAAAAAACAACTGACAAAGGAATATGCCACAAAAATGCCAACAAATGTGGATAAGATTTATGCAGCCGTAAACATTGTATGTCGACCTACAGAAATAACAGCTCTTAAATCAACATTCCGCATCCAAAACATTTGTCGATCAGACAGATGTGTCATGTGCTCTTAAATAGCTAGGGCCAAATAAAACTAAATAAAGATATGCTGACACCATTACAATAAAGCAGCTCCATGTGATATTCATTACTTAATAAAATGTAATAAGATATTTACACAAAAAATTTGCAGTTCCTAAGGAGCGAAAGTTTTCAGAATTACAGCCCTTGGTGTAGCCAGTCAGTATAGCTACATAAACAACCTTTCATTTAAAAGTTTTGCAGAGGAATGTATCTAGGCCCTGGGATGTATTAAAATTTCAGGAATGAAGATATCAGTGAAATAATAGCAATGCAAACACTTAAAATCCTTTGGAAGCATTTTATTCTGTCAATCATGCAGTACAAATCACCACTTTATCTTTCACCTTTCTCCTCTACCCTTGTTTTGATGCCATTGGATGACTAATTGGAACCATTTTCCACATAATAAAAACAATAGAGAAGGGGGAAAAAACAGATACAAGTAGTAGTGACAAATCTGCAGGTGTTATGGGAAAATGTGGCTGCAATTTAGGGAAACACTAGCAACGCTGGTAACAATAACACTGCTGCTGTGACAAATCCCTGTCTGTTTTTTATTGCACTTTATCTTTTACACTCTCTCTGGCTCACGTCATCACTTTCATATTCCCATGTTGCAACATCCCGATGTACTTTTACACACACTTGCACAAATGCAAACACACAAACAAACACATACACGTACACACTTTCATAAGGTGCATCTCCTTGGGAACAGTATGTTTGCGTCCTTCTATTACAACTGCTTTGTGTGTGCGCTTGCTGCCATCCCATGTGTCTTTGATTCTCTGGCTCAGTGTGCATCCACAGTTGGTTGAAAATGTCAAGTGTGAATATCAGCTCAAGTTCATTTCTTATGAAGTGATTTGTCACTGCATGTGTTACCAAAAACAAAGGGCAACCGAAAAACAGTGATGCATACGTGTTTGTGTGTGTGCATGCCGTTGACAGTTGGGTCGGGTGGGGTGGAGGGCTGGTTGTGTAAAGAGGAGGGAAGGTAGCGCCTTCTGACTTTTATTGTTATTCCAGTTTTTATTCGTCTCAGATGGCAACTCAGTCCCCTGTTCACCACACACTGCCTCCTTTGTTCTCTCACTCTCCTTCCTTCTCCCACTTTCTCTCTCCCTCTCTTTCCATCTTTTCCTTTCTCTGCTTCCTCTCTTTCATTTGTCATTCCATCCCCCTTAACTGGCTTTATTTCTGCTCATGTTCTTCTTTGCTTCCTTCTTTTTCTGTCTTTCTTTTCCTGCTCTGCATCAGTTATTTCCTCTTCCACATATCTTTTGTCATTTCCCATCCTTTTCCCTTCCCTGCATTGGTCCTTTCCACACAGTATCATATTCAAATAGATGATGAACTTACACACTGCACCTTCTCAGTTTTTCAGGTCAGTGAAAAAGGCTAATAACATAAAACATCAATAACTATTACTATTATTGAAAACGTATAGAATTTGTCTCCAAGTATGTTTCCAAAGTTATTTACAAACATATCTGCAGAGATACATAGTCAGCACCATAACACTTGAGTTTCTTCTACACAATGTTTTTTAGAACTGAAAATCAAAGCCACTCGTTTGATTTTGCAGATTTAGTTTTATGTACAAGTTGCGGTCAAGAAGTTTTGAGTCTGCCCCTATTAAAAATAACAGCTGTTCTTTGCAATTTGGCCGCCATCCCTATCAAAGTAGTCACCTTGTTAAGCATTATACCGCTCCTAGTGCTTCTGGCACGCTTGAAACGCTCCCTAGGAGTCTCGTTTTGTAACCATCCCAAGCATCATCTGCAACGCAAGTTTAGATTTTATCCGCTGTGTCAAAGTGGCGAATATTCAACTTGAGTTTCATTTTGAGGAAGAGCAGGAAGACACGGGTAGCCAAATCTGGCCGGGAGGGCTGGTGGGGAGCAATGATTGTGTTTGTGCAGGAAAAAAATGTGCACATTTCAGTGCACTGTAAACAGGCGCATTGTTTCTACAGAGCACCAGATTACCATCATTTGTGTCTCAGGACGTTTCACTGGAATTCTTTCTGTCCACACACAGACTCTGAGCTCTTTTATGGCAAACACTGCATTTTGGTCTCTGGGTTGTAGTTGTAGATTACACTCTTTTTGCTAGCGATGATTCGCAATGTGAAGGTTGCATCATTCCATGTCTGTTAACAGGGATTCTCGCAGACTGCAACACAGTACAGGTTGGTAGTTAAATTGCAAATACACACTATCAAGTGATCAAAAAATTACATACACAGGCCCTGATGTTGATCATAGAATGTCATGCTGAATGTTGACAATCAAGATGAATGCCGCACCTGTTGTGTGCGCATGATGTGCTTCTCTCATGAGCAGCGGGAACAGAATTTGCACCTCATAGAAACTGATTGTATCTGTAGATTTGTATGAAGGCCACATATAGACCTAATTTGTCTGTCTAACAGAATTTGATTCACTACTTATTTTTGTGTCTAGTATAGAAGTGTAAACCGACATGCAAACTGTAGTGTAAATATACTGATTACTGTATATGCTTAGTAAAGTGCATTTCATTGATTTACTGTCTCAGTATGTGTATATTCATAAACCTCCACGTGCAGTTTACTGTTTTCATTTCCCCACGAATCAGTGTGCATGTATGATAGATTTGTATTTATATGCACAATTGGAGTCATTAGGAACTCTATTTTCTCTATTTACTATTAACTCGATTTACCATTATCTGTAAATGGATTGTCAGAATATATGTGGGCTGGTTCGTGCTCAATTTTTGGTATACATGTTTTCAGAGTCTCCCGTCAGCATACCATACTTAATACTTATGGAAATTTAACCACAACATTCAAATCCAGTAACAACACTTATTCTTGTTTCATTTCCGAAGTAAGCTTTCAAAACAGAACATTTTATCTCTCTGGATGAGGATAGACAGACCTGACACAGCAGTCCAACCTAAGCCTGACCTGCATAGGTCAAAGCTCAGTGTTTAACACCACACTGATAGCCACTTATTGCTGTTTACTGCTGGACGTGACTACACACCAACATTCACAAACTCACACAGGTAAGCCATTAAATCAGGAATGTAAAGGAACAATTTTTTTTTCAGATTTGTCTTCTCTCAATGTTTTAGTTTTTATATTATTTGCACATGGCAAGGAAAGGATAGTGATAGACGCATGCTCCTTCCGCATCTCCTTGTGTGGTATAGATCCCCATCCCCACCCCTCTTGACCTCTGACCTCTTCCGAAAAGTCAGTAGTCAGTTTAACTTGAGCTGTCAAGTACTATAACCTGAACCCTGATAGCTGCATGAGGCTGTACTTCACAGGCACACACACACAGACTGTCTAAACAGGTACAAGAACACACGCGGCTACTACATTTTCCTTGCATTTACCAATTTAAATCAAAATGTTTGCAATTATTTTTCTGCTTTGTATGCAGAACTTTTTACCACAAACAGCAAAACACAAATAGCACAATGCATTTTAAGGTAAAGACAGACATTTCTTGCTTTAATCTCTGCACTGCCATGAAATTCAAGCCCATGAACTGCATTTAATGATAATTCTAGTTTAGCTCAATGTGATGTATTTCTCATTTGTGTGACTGTGTGAAGGTTTTACTCACCACTTTTGTTCTAAGCATTAGAGAATATGAGGACTTCCTCAAAACACCATGTATATCAGAACAAATGTTATGTTACAAATGTTATGTCTGAGTGAACAAACCTAAACATGACAAGTAGATGCCTGGAATGATCAACTACAAAGGAACCTCATGTAGTTGTCGTCCGGGACAAATACACGCAGTTTACATATGTGGTCTGAGGTTATTTTTTCCAATTAGCTTCTTCTGTTGGTCTAAAAATTGTAGCAAATAAGTGCCTGCAAGTCTCCAAATGTCAAGAACATATGCTAGTGTTCATGGTTGGCAGGACACATGCATTCTAATCCCTCACGAAGTGTTTTGCATGTTGTAGTCACTTTTTTTCAGCATATGGAGAGATGTTCATTTGCCCCAGTCAGTCACTTCCTGAGTTTCCTTAAAAGACAATAACCACTGTGAAATATAGCCCTAAAACTGTAAATAAACTGACATGCAAAGATGAACATGCAGGGTGATTAGGTCAACCGGCAAGCTGGTGATGTCGGATAGTTTGCAGATCCACATGCAGCTGGCTGCTACAGGCTCCAACTTTGTGTTATTTGGTTGAACTTAGAGACAAGTGTTTAAAATGATTCAAATAAAAATGGTTTATTTGGGCAGCTAGGAGGCACTTACGCTGCTTATTCAGATGTGAGCTGCTTCATGGGTCTTCCAGAAATGCTCACATAAGGCAGTGAAAGAAGGTCTTGTTGAACAGAGGAACTAGTAGAGTTCGTTGTAATTACAATCTACTGTGCTGTCACATTTTCTTCCTGCAATCTCAGATTTAAACTGCCGTCGCTGTGTTTAGCTGTGTTTACATTGTGCATAGTCTTAAGTTCTCAACACAGATAGCCCCGCGCCATCCAGAACTTATCTGCAGCCTAGTGGATATGCTGTTTAATCCCCTTAGATCGCACAGAGCACACTAGCAAGTATGGTAAGGAGATAGAGAGGGAGATAAGAGCAAAGCAGAGATTTAGGTTAAACAAGGGAGGAATTGGAAGGAGGATAAAGAAAGTGCACTGAAAAAGTGGCAAAAGGAAAACACTCGGTGTGGATGAAAAAATACACGGAGGAAAGTCTGGAGAGAAGAGGCGAAATAAAGGTAAAGAAAGAGAGGTAGCAAAGTGGGGGATTTCTGCCTCCTTTGTGGAGTTTGTTTTTGTTGGCTGTGGTGCTAATGGTTTTAATGTGCTTGAGAACACTGGGACCAGTCTGAACAGTCTCACTGGGTTGGATGTCGAGGTCACACAGGCATGTTACCTGGCATTCACGGGTGCGACGCCCACAGCACCAGTCCAGATGTGCCTGAAAGTACGATGACAAGCTGAAGAGAAAAAGAAAAGAAGACAGAGAGAGAAAGAATAAGAGAGAAGAAGAGGGATTACTTTGTGTCTTCTTTGGTCTTGTTTGTTGGTCTTAATGGGCCTGGGAACCCTTAAAGCACTTAAACCAGTCTGACCAATGTGACCTTCAGGGCACACAGGTTAAAAGCCTTCTGCTGACAGACAGAATGACAAGCAGGGGGGGAGCAAGGAAAGCGAAAAGAAAGCTAGAGAAAAGGGTAAAAGAAAAAAAAGTGGAGGAAAGAGTGAGAGGCAGGATGCAACAAAGGAGAAAAAGTGGAAATGAAAAGTGGTTGTTAGAGCAAGACCAATATTGTTGGCTATTTTTGGATTATCTCAGATTTGTTGGCTTTAATTAGGGCTGCAATGGTTTATTTTTATTACTGTTTAATCTGCCATTTAATTATTATTGGATTCCTTTCTGAATAATTGAATACTCATTTAGACTGCATTTTTAGATATTTTAGTGTTGTCCTGGTTCTGTTACTGCTATTCTGGCAGGCGTATTAATGTCCACCTCTTATTTTTGTTGTATTATTGCAACTCATCTGTTTTGTTTTTGTTTTGTTTTTTCAGACTAACTTGTGTCTGAAGTCAGAAATTCACATGTGAATGTATATAAGTGACTATATTTATGGAAAATGTACTCCAATTAATTGTGCATGCACTTTCTATTTTTTCACATACATGAACTAAATCAACACTAGTTATTACTATTTTTATGTAGCTGGATAATAAGAGAAGTCTAAAACAAGTTGCATTGCCTCTTAAACTCTCAAAGCGGAGATTTTACCAGCAAATAAAAACTAATAGATCTTTGACAAAGTCAGAACACCAGCCCACTTCCAGATTTAATGTCTGTCTGACAGGTTAATTACTCAACTTTCCAAATTTTCACCAAGTTTTAGGTAATAACTCACTAATAACCCAACGGACAGGATTAGTTTGACATTTTTGGAGTCATGTGCTGGAACTGTTCCTCCACTGTGTCTATAGAAAGAATTAGTCTGACTCATCGGATGTGGACTGTAGTTAGAAGCCTGCCATGTCCACCACATGTCACACTCCTCTCCTTCTGCTATGTGCGGTTACCGGTTTTCAAACTTCCCTTCGCTACAAGAAACAACAACAACAACCTTCAAGTAGCAACCTTCTTGCAAAATGACAAGTTTTGGCAAAGATGTGGGTTGCGCAATATGGCCGATCTGCTTGGGTGTTTAGGTGACTTATCCGTTTTAATGACAGTGCTCAACTCTCTGTGCGCAATGTTCCCCAAAACAAATTCCCCCTCAACGCTGTTTTGCAGGGACATTGTTGCTGCATCCTGGGCTTAGCACTAATCAACACAACTGTGATTTGTTTA
The DNA here is from genome assembly GCF_022539595.1 of Amphiprion ocellaris. Classification (NCBI taxonomy): domain Eukaryota; kingdom Metazoa; phylum Chordata; class Actinopteri; family Pomacentridae; genus Amphiprion; species Amphiprion ocellaris. The sequence goes on from NC_072774.1 coordinate 17,149,530, forward strand.
AAGAAATGCAAACAGGCCAGAATTTTTTTTCCCCCTACAGCAGAATAGATGATGGGTGCAGCCAGACCATTGTCCAGAGCTGGGAAGAATGGAGTAATAGGGCCAGACCATAATTCAAGTACAAATTGTCATTTTCACATTTACATTTTGTTATCGATTAACTAAACGAGATGCAAAGTAGGCATATTTTTCATCTTTTGGACAAAGCCAGGCTAGCGGTTTCCTCCTGTTTCCAGTCTGCATGCCAAGTTAAATGAAGCTAACTGCTCTAACTTTATATTAAACATACAGACAGGGTAGTGGTTTCATCATTTCATCTCTCACTCTTGGCAGAAAAATGTCAATGATTGTTTCCTGAAAAATGTCCAACTATTCCTCAGGCTTCAGTGGCCATACAGAGAGAGATGTTTAAGAAGGGGATGTGAAAGAATGAACATAGAAAAGAGAGGAGAGACAGAATTAAAAGGAGCAAGAGGGGGGAATATTGTGGGAGATGGAGGACAAAGAGTGGGAGAAGAGAAGAAGGCAGAGAGGAGGTCATGTTGTCAGGGCATCTGGCAGAGTGTAGAGAAAGTCTCTCTCTGCTTTCCATCATTTATCTTCTCTTCTGTCTGTCGGAGAGGAGGAGGGTGTCGTCGTCTCTCCTTTCATCTCCTCTCATCCATCTTGCTTCCTCCTGCTCTGCCTATCCTCAGCTGAAGAGCTCACCCTCGGCTGGACAAGTGTGTGTGGTGAAGATCAGCGAGGTTTTGCACACTTCTAACTCACATTTAGAAATGCTCAAAGATATACATAGCGAGAAACTTTTCCCACAGTGTCTCCTCACTTTCATTCATTACGCCTACACTTGTACGTGCTTCCATTAGGACACATATACACACACATACTTGGGATTCAGTCACCTGTGACAGACCGAGCTCAGGAACATCACGCCCCATTACACTACCACACCGCCTTGTGTGCATGTGTGTGTGTGACGGCATGGAACCATTAGCTGTAATATATCCTTTCCTCTCCGTCTGTATTTGATCCCTGCTTTTTCTCTCCAGCGTGTTTGCTCTCTGTCTCCCTCCTTCTCTCTCTCTCTCTCTCAGTCTCTCTGTCTCTCTCTCTCTCTCTCTCTCTCTCTCTCTCTCAGTCTCTCTCTCTCTCTCTCTCTCTCTCTCTCTTTCTGTTGGTTTTGGGGTGTTTGAAGGGAAGCTACAAGTCGTCGCCCCTCTCGTGCTACATATAATTTAAGTCTCCTGTGTGTGTGTTTGTATGTGAGTGTGTTGTTAATCCTCTGTCTTCACCTTGCGTGGTGATGTTTAGCATGAGCTGTGTGCGAGCGCTTGTGTGCATGTGTGTACATTAAAGGGTCTGGTTTGTGTCGGCCTTACTGTATCCTGTTCTGTCCACACCTTGAAAACGCTGAGTCCTCAAGTCAGTGTGTGTGCTTGTGTACGACATTTGTTGACTACTCTGTTTTCGTATTCATCATTCACAAGAGAGCTTGAATGAATTCGATAGAAAACCTCACTCAGAAGTACAGTATAGTTTGCAACAGTGCAAATTACTGAAAGGGGATTTCTATGATTTTGTATGGCACATTTATACTACGTCACATAAGACTAAAAAGAGACAGATTTTTAAAGGAATATCAAAAACTGACAGAGAAAGTTAAAAAATTTCTGACTTGTCGTCCACAGTGTGGGAAAAGCTTCTGAAACCGTGAATCTAATACTTCTTTTAAGCATATTTACGAGTTTACAGTTTAAATTATGTTTACATGCTTCAATGTTCAAGAAACAAATTTTTCTCATACTCTGCATTGCTGCAGCACCACTTCTTACTCACATTTCTCTGTTTGAGGACACGCCAAACTAGCCACTAGGCAGGTGTTATGCAAATGTGTTACATGGTGACATAGTTAAATAACAGAAGAAAAGCCTAGATATCAAAGAAGGCTTTTCAGGAAGCTGTGTTTGCAAATTTGCAGACCAATTACATGGACAAAAATGCTCTTTATGATACACGAAAGGAATAGGAAAAGAACATGAAAACATAGTATGAGTTCGTTATTATGGCTTGATGGTGCCTTTCAATAGTGACTCCATTCCTCCTGAATGTGTTGAATTCTTCAAATTGCACGCCTTCAGTTTTTAATGCAGTTTAGTAAATACATATATATCCCAAATCCAACTAGTTCTATCAGAATTATTGTTTCAAGCTTTTCTTAGTACAGAATAATTTATACAACTGTTCTCAGTGGAAGGGAATTACTGTGTGACAAAAATACTTGCTCACCCCATTATTTTTTTTAATCATCCCTATATTTTCAAAAAATCCAATAAAAAAATAAAATGCCTAAAAAAATTCCCTTGAATTGTAGTATAAATAATATAGTATCATATTGTGATCTGATATCTGATAGGCTGGGTCCAGGGAGAGATTAACATGATGCTAACATATTATTTGTTATTTCACTTCACAAATCTTGTAGTAGAAGTAGTGGTATTTTTGTAACACATTTTACGTTCCAAAAAGACCTCAATGAGAGATTGCATTGACAGCTACTTAAATAATGACTGGACAGATAGCAGCTAGCTGCTGTTTAGTGTCAGTGTTAACATATATTTGTTCTCTCTCCTCAGGTGTCGGCTCATCCACAGTTGTAGCGTTTTCGGCATTCCTCAATGGCCGATACCCTCCTGCTGACCTGACCGGTGACATCACTGTGTCCTACAGCTCACCGACAGGTAAAAACGCTTGCAGGACATTTCAACCAATACCTTGAATTCCACAGTAAAATCAGGAAAGCAAAACCCTTTTTTCTGAAAAAATGGATATTAGTTTCTGTCCTAGAATAAATCCAGCATATCTCTGAACTTTTTGAGTGTAACAGTGTTGAGTATTCACTTGTTAAAAATACAGTCGGATTGTCTATATTAAAAGCTTTATTTATTTACATATTTACCTCAAAATACTCTGTTGACAAGATACCTTTAGAAAATTGAATATAATAAATTACTGTATCTGATGTTAAGTTCAGTTGAATATAGCAGCTCTGACAACACTTTAGTGCTGTAAGCTGTTTGACACACTGGGTACTTTTCCCTAAAGCTGTAGCATTTCCTGCTTGAAAAATCTCCTGTTGATACAAGGAGTCATATCAACTAATCAGTTTGCCAAGTATATGAGAGGGTCTCCGGGAAGTTGTACTATTTTATAGATTTTTTGGGGGTCTCTGCAGTTAATGACACTTTTAAATCTTATTCCATGTTCAGGCTGAACATGTTGTTAGAAGAACGTCCTCATATGAATCATAAATATTTTTAGCTTTGTTTGCCAAACCACTGAAAACATTAAAGTCAAGAAATTCTCTCTTTGTGCAGTGGGCCAGAAAACATGCTTAGTCTGAAATTCTGTCTTTCTGTCATTCTTTTTCATTTTTTATGAAACGATTTATGCCAGCTCATTGTAACACTGTGACAGGCTTCTTAGAGAAACTGTCTGACAATGTGCGCATTTATCTGCAGCTCGCTCTTTTTCTAATGTGACTGTTGAGATCCACTACCATCAGTTCTGATCAGCTATAATATAGCCATTATGGCATGCACATCTGGTTTTACATCATTTTGGTATGAAAGGACATGAGAGGTCGCTGACTAACAGTGATAATGTTCAAATTTAATAGGAGAGCTGGCTAATATCTGAAATGTAAAAACAACATTAGTATTAGAGTCATTGTGAAGTTAGCTGATGTCTGGTCTATAGCTTCATATAGTTGGGGTTTTTTGACAGTACTGAACACCAGCTGCTAACAGAGTGCTGACTTGACACAAGGACATCTGGGCTCTTTCCAGACAAGCCCAGTTCATCCCCCTGCTGCCTCCAGGCATCTGTTTCCAGGCCCTGCAATATTTCTGGAAGATATTACTTTCCTATGCAAACCAACAAAACCACTCTTTATTTCAAATGTCACAGACCTCCTTAAAAAAAATTTAGAAAAAGATTTATTTTAGCATTTGTTCAGAAATCAGGTCATGAAGAAAAAAAACCCGTGTTTTCATGCTATTGTTTCCTTTGGATTACATTTGCTTTGGCAGGCCTCTGTTGGTGGAACAGTTTCCCCTCCCTAGAAGCACATTTAATGTGAAATGTCTGGAAATATTAGGAAGTATTTCTTGTATGTTAAGCTTTATTGTGATGCTAAAAATAGCAGAAAATAAGGAGTCTGGAGGATTTCAATGAGCCTGAGAAGCCAAGCAGCTTTGGTTGAGCATGTAGGGAGCTGATCTTGTGTTTCAGAAGGGACCTTCTGGACTGTAAGTAGAACTATAAGAGGTTTATTAGAGGTTGGAGGAAGGAGCTGTGTGACAGGATGGAAAAAAAAGCGAACAGAGGCGAGGTACAAATGGAGTTAGATGAGGGGAAGGAGGTAAGGAGGTGAGTCATACTCAGGTAGAGAGAAGGTGAAAGGGGAGAAAAGTGTTCACAAATGAAGGTGAAGGATTTTTGACTGAAGAGAGGAAAGCAGGCAGAAGGAGAAGTATATCAGGATGGAGATGAATGAAAAGGGGGAACAGAGAGGGCACGTATGCTAAAATATGGACCAAAAGAAGGTAAAGGAAAGGGAGAAGATGTGAAGGAATCTAGGCTGGGACAGGAAGGGAAGTACAGTCAAATACACAATTCATGGTCAAATGTATGATGACCTTTGAACATTACAACTATGTCTCACTGATTTTGTCGCTGTAGTGACTTGTTCCCATTTAAACATAAGAGCATTAGTCCAACGTCAGCTCAATACCAGTGTTCGATGACACACGGTGTTTCAGTTCATTACAAAATGGTGTTGGATGGAAGGATCAAAATCCATGCTAATAAAGATTTCCTGTAATGAAACTAAAAGGCCTCATCCAAATCTAGACAAAAGGTCCAGATGCAAAGTACGTGTCAACATACATGTGGCTATAAAGTGTAAATTTGGAGTTTAGCGTAGTGTCCATCCCGACAGACTAAGATGGACATAAAGCTGGCGTGATACTTTCAGGACATTCTAAAATGGTATAGTGAAATTAACAGATCTGGATACAGTCATCATACTACTGTTGAAATAATAGCTATTTGGGAGGAATATGTATAAAAACTTTAAAATTTAATTTAGACTAGTTTTGATAGAAGCCCAGGTGTTACTTTGAATCTGTAAATCATTAAAACTAAACCAGCTTACCTGATTCTGCTTCAACTAATCCAGCAATAATAGAAAACTTGAGTATTTCAACAAATTACATTTCAGATTCTTTTAAAATATAAAGTGAATTACTGTACCAGAATGGCAACTTTGTAAACTGACATTCAAATGCTGGCATTAAGCATGTTAACAATTTCAGATTCAATTATCACACAGCACTTTCATGTTCATGCTGAATATTTGGTCAAAAGTAGTGACAAATAATTTATCTTATATACACTGATCAAAATTGGTGTCGTTTCAGCCTGAAACCAGTGCCACAACCAATATTCACCTTAATAAACACTGCCATTTTAAGTCAGAAGAAACAAATACTGACTTGAAGCAATCCAACCAGTCATACTTTCAATGTCAGTCAAATTGGGTTTGTTTTCAGCCTTGTCACTTTAGTAATGATGAAGTCACTGGAGACAACAACACAGAAGATACTAGAAGCACCAAATGGATTTATCTATACAAGAAGTCCACGTTTAAAATCAGAGCCAAGTCACATTCAGACCTGCTTCTGCCTTTAAACATGACAATTCCATAACCACCTGTTTATTTCTCATTAAACAGTGACAACAAAGTGCTTATTTTAACACAAACAATGACCTTTCCCTAACCCTAACCAAGCTGTTTTTGTAGCTGAACCTCACCAAAGCTTTACCCTAGCACTGTCACATCATGAAAGGTTTGGTTATTTATTTTTCAACTACGCTTTTTAACACCACCGTTAATCTGTGGCATATGTCCTCCTGCCCTGACATGGGTCATATTGGACAGTAGGGACAAGAAAACAAAAACCTATGTATTTTAGATTGGATGGATAAGGGGTTCATGTGAGGTTCATGAGCAGATCATTGAGAATCACTGCCTTAAGCAACACGCCCCTAATATTGCAACCCCCTGCACTGTTTTCAGTCTGAATCTCTGCTAACACACTCCTATCCCAGTCCTATCTCCTCTAAACCGATCTGAACTGCAAAGTGGTCATCTTTGAAAGCCTGAGTGTAGCTGTGGTTGTATGTGGTTGCAGCTCCACGGTTTTGTGTTGTTCAGCGCAAAATCTGTGGTAATGCCTCATCTCCTCTCATCCTCTAAATGCTGTCCTGGCTTGGAAGGAATGCATCACTTTGTCTCTATTACTTTCCTTCTCCCTCCACTCCCACCCAGGGGTGATGATTAGGCCTTCACACCACCCACCCCTCATAACACCATCCCTCCCTGAGGCTTCTTTGCCCTTCTTTAAGCCCTACAAAGGCTTTGACATTTAAGAAGACTGTTGACTTCTTAAGCCCTTCAAAGGAGGCTTGACGGTGGCAGGAGTCGTTACAATCTAGAAAGAATTTCATTAGTGCCCCTCTGTGATTTTCCTAATACCCTGAGAGTGGGCTTTACATAAACACACTTGAGATGGATCAAGTGGTCAAGTTGGCATTTACAGTACATTGTTAGCTCGTACACAATGGACATTTTCATCAGAGCTGTCAAAGATAAGTTGGGACTGTGTGGATACTTTCCATAAAACACAGCCAGCCATGATTCATTGGTTGCTAAGCCAATTTGTGTGGAAACCTAGGAAGCTAGTTGGCAGTCTTTATTGTTTTCTCCTGTTTTATTGAACCTGCCAGCATGACCAGCATCTCCATATGCTGCTGTCTCCAGGACGTTGCAGTATTTTTGTTGGGTCTTTCCTCTTTCAACAACCAGGTCTGAGATCCATTTCCAAGACTGGTGTTTTGCTCGTTACCTCTTCCATGCAGATCATGTTCTGAGCTCCCTTTGTTAGTGTTCACTGTATAACAACAGCTTAGTAAAAGATTTGGAGGAATATAAAGGCTCAGGACAAGGAACAAGTGTTTCAGTTGTCTTTACAGGATTGCTTAACATTGCGAAATAACACACTTTTTACCTTTGTTCCTAAATTCTCATGAGCTCCTTTTATTATACAAAATTGATACATACACTGTAATGTGTGTCTCATTGTGTGTTTCTTTGGTATTTGTATTTGAATGTATTTATACAGATGGACATTAATTATAATCTTTACTTGATTATTATCCCTTCAAGGCTTAGACATTTTTGGCAGAGGGTTCTGGTTTTTGGGTGTTTCCAGTTTTCAGTTCTATTTAATTGAAAATGGTATTTACAGGTCTTTAAAAGCTGGATTTAGTTTTGTCAGCAAAGACCTAAAAAGATAGGATTAGAAACTGTTACTACTAATCTGCCAGACCCTTTTTTATTTATTTTTTGCTGGTTGGTAATACTTGGCTCGATATGTTTTCTTAAGTTATACACTGAAGGTGCAACTGTGGGGACAATATATTGTGTGAACAGGAGGCTGTTTCATTCTGTTTATGTGAAACTGCTGCTAACATCAACAAACTTGCAACAAACACCATCACTAATGCTAACGAGAGAAACTATGAAGTTCATCATCTTATAATTTGTTAATTTAAGAAAAAACAACTCAATGAAATACCTGTTTTCAGTTGGTTAATGTATCTTTCCAAGTTTTGCAGTTTGTTTGGGTGCAGGCTGTTTTAATTTAATTGATTTTATCATAAATATTTTTGTTGCCTGCTGCAATGACATACTGAAAAATGTGAAATAATGAAGAATAGTCCAATAGTCTGTATTTTCTCTGGTGGGTTTTCATTGTACTTTCATATTTTGGCCAGTATATTGTGAAACAGTTGTAAAACTAATTTCTGTCTAAGATTAAAATGGTATAAAAAGGTCAAACAAATTTAGAAAAAAAAAGCTTAACTTGGTAAATCCTCAAAAACCCTGACTGAAAATTTCAAATCAACCAACTAATTTCACCTCAGACATTTTTTTAAGAGTGCTTCATGAGGGTCTTGCAAAACCTGTTGAGTGCTATTGAGTTTTCAGTTAAATTTTTATGAAGAATTTTGTTTTTCACAAACTGACAGTTGAGCCATATTTATGAGCCACTTCTTTCCCTACAGTTGAATAGACAGCATAGCATTATACCACAGGGAGGTCAAAGAACAGTTCAGTGAGCGGCCCTCGTGTATAAATGCAGACAGAAGTGTAAAAAAAAAAAAAAATCTTTAGACTCTAAACATCTGTTTGAAAGACAGTGTCTCACAAGTGCACCATACTTTCCCCTTTCTTAGTACAAAGTCCCTCATAAATGAGGGTTTTGAAAATGAGTCAATAAAAAATATAATCCTGCCGTTTTACTCCTTCTGTTAATTCTGAAGACTCAAAAACACTGATTTGCAGAGAAAAGGTGTCTGGAAACTGTCAAGGAGGGATATTTTTAAGCTGAGATATTTTATTTCTAAGACTCTGAAAAAGCAGTGAAAACAGTTTGGTGGATCTGTAGTTAATTATACAAAAGAACACCTTCTCAACCTCCCCAGTTATTATTGATATAATAAAGGCTTGCAGTCATGAAACATTAAACTGTGTTTTTTTTCTTTTGCGCCAGCTAATGGATCCAGAATTTCACTCATTTCAGCCAGTCTAATTTCTCAGCCGTTATAGGAGATTTCAGAACAGGAAAGACTGATTGAACACTGGCTGGCGAGGGGCCAGGAGTAGCTACTGTGTGTGTGTAAGTGTGTTTGCTGTGAGAGCCTTCTTGCTCCATTTGACATGTCCTTTACGTTTTACTGGAGCTTTCACTCAACATTGATACTTTTAGTTCTTTCTTGCTTTCCTTTTTTTTTCTTTTTCTCCCTTCCTTTTTGTGTTGTTTTAGCCTTTTTTTTCTTCTTCTTCTCCCCCTCCATTTCTGCCTTTTCTTTCTTTTCTTTGGCAGTCTAGAGTAGTAATCTGAGCCCCAGACAAAGTAATGACAGGAGTTAGCGTTTCAGGATCTGATAATGCTGTGCAATATGAAGATATTATGGGGATTTGTTGGTATGCTGTTGATTATATATTTGAGAAGGATCAGCCATCAGTTTGCTTTGAGACTTTCTTCAGTGCTACTTCACATGAAAGGTTTGATGTAACAGTGCTGTGCACGTTTTGACACTTTAGATGTTTGACAAAATTATTTGTCATATATGTTATATATTTTGCAATCAGAAATATCATATATTTTCAAGCATTACTTTTACAAATGCACAGATATTGCAGCAAGAAATTTGCATGTTGTTAAGGAAAATCGGTGACCATGTTTTACGTTGTTTATGTATTAATAAACAACAGCATTTGTCGGTTGAATTGAAATCATTAATTGAAACTAAGACAGATCTATATGGGGAATAAAATGGGGAAAGGGACAACAATATTGGAAACAGTAAGGGCACATTCATCCCCAACTGTTTAAGCAGTTTGACAGTGTCCATGGATCCGCTACAGCATGAGTGCTTGTAGAGTTAACCACATTAGCTAAGCTTACGTCGTGTTGCTACTACTGCCATCAGAATGGTAAACTTATAGACCTCATCCAGTGAAAATCAAGTTTTTTACCTTTTTATATTCTGGAAGGCATATCATGAGCAAAACAAAAAAAGCACTCAGAGAGCACAGTACTCCGCCAAGACTGCTCAGTCGTATCATTTCTGGCTGATGAGTCACGATAAGACTGCAGCGGTGGATTTGTAGTACGATCGCAATCATATGATCTTCAGCAGGCAGCTGGCGTAGCATTCATTTGTTGTCATAGTTACAGTGACGCCATGCCGCTATCTCGCAATGATATAGAAATCAAATCCAGGAATTCAGACTATAAGCCACAAAACTGCGACAACCTAGTGAGGTGGTCCTTATGTCATTTCTGACCTTCCTTGAAAATTTCATCCAAATCCGTCTGTTTGTTTTTGAGTAATGTTGTGCACAAGTTTTTAAAGGATAAATCAACAACTGGAGAGGGATTTTAAGTGAGAGGCCAAACTAGAGGATCTTTACTTGACATTTGGATCTATTGTGTGGGAGCATTTTGGGTTTTTTTGGTTGGCCACAGTGAAAATGGAGAAAAGAGATTTGGATTGGCTGAAAATTCCGCCGGTGTTCAGCTGAAATCAGGCACATATGTGGAGATATTTTGAAAATGCTAAGTCATTTACATTGGCATTGCAGAAGGAGACACGCACACAGTGGAAAGCAACGTCTTCTCCCTACAGCGTTCAAAGATGCTCTCTCTGCAGGGTTAGTTTTTGAAATTTATATGAAATTAACTGATATGTAACAGTATTTGTGATATTGCTTTTGAAAGCATATTGATTTAACAGCATTTTTTCACAAGTACCTAAACCTTTGGCACAGTGCTATATATGTGAGATCAAACCTTTCCTAAACATCTGTTTTAATTAGTATAGGAAAACAAAGGAAGTACAGTGTGATTTCAGTTAATGATGCAGTGTTTGGGCTGAACCATTGTAAAACAATACATGTATTGTTAGCGTCCCGAAAATGCGGAGTGAATGAAATTGAACTTTTAAAATTAAATATCAGAATTTTTACATTAAAGGCAGAATTATGACAGGAGAGAGAGTGATCGAGGCAGAGTTATTACAGGAAAGCGAGTCAGCCATAGGAAGCGTGACTTTCGTCAGGTTTAATAAGACGTGAACTTTTTGACTCAGCACCTCGGTGCCTTTTCATTGGCCTGCAACCTGCCATCTGCTTCTCATTCACCTTCACAGGAAATCCTCTTTGACCAATCAAATCAGAGCTTAATCTGCCAGACTTCTATTGCTGTGGCCTAAAGGTTAGAGAAGCAGCAGACTGACTTTATAAAACCCAGAGCAGCTGGGAAAATATGGCACCAAGGAGCACGGATAAGGGATGCGCTCCCTTCACGAAAAAAAAGTGTCAGTTTTGAAATCTGAGTCTTGCTTTTGTAGTTTAGTGTTACTTTTTCTGCCCCTTCCAAATGTTGTTTGGCAGGTGCTCAGTTTGGCAGATCGCCTACAGACCTCTGTGTAGGAGAAAATTTAATTTGTTACCTTCCACATCAAGGTATTGTAAAAGTGCATGCACACAAAAAAAATCCATCAAAATTAAATATTTTCATTTGCATTGGCATGCAAGCACAGCATGACCACTACAGCATGCACAGACCCAAACTTGTTAACTTGATGCTTACATATAGTTTAATTTCTCCATAAAGCAATCGAGTAACTCACAGTGATACAATTTCAAAACAGTTGTGGAAGCTGGAAAGTAGCTGAATGCTACTACCAGCTTGCAATGCAGTTTCATTTGCACTTCATTCAGCAAGCTGTACTGGAGAAATCATTAGTTTTTATGTCTAGAAGGATTAATGAAGGCTACAACTTGAACTGGGTGCATTTGGTTTCTGATAACTAAGAAAGAATTCAGGAAAATTGTCAACAGAATTCCTCTTGAGCTAGACTTCGCTGCTCTGATGGCAAAGCTCATCTTGATGGTGGAGTCTGGTCTGTCGCAAAACTTTGCACTCAACAGTTCATTTAGGATAATATGTAAATATAGACAAAGCCGTCTAAAAGAAACAAAAAATCTGGAAAACTGGAGTTTGTGTCCCTTGTGGTACCATTATTTTTAGGCTTCGACTCCGTTGTCACTCATGTTTGCTTTCATTTTCATTCAATGTTTGTTTAGGTTCAGCCAATGAAGGTGTTAAGTTTAGTCACCAAAACTACAGTTAGGTTTGGGAAAATGTTGTGTTTTTGGCTAAAACAGGAACCTTACACAGTATGTTTAAAGCTTCCTCTCTATTTTCCTCGTTAACAGTGACAGTTCCAGCGTTGTCTGTTGTATAACCAGTTAGCTGAAAAGAAACGACAGCAAAGCAACACAGTAAATGGCAAAGGTGTTGATCAGAAACTTATTTGTGATACGTCACAAAGAAATTCAATCCAAGAATACGTTTACAGTATATGCCTCAATCCCTGAGGACATGATTAAGAACACAGTTTAGTTTCATTGGAGTGTAACTTTTGAGAGATGGGGCTCCCATACATACTGCAGTTATTCACTGGCTTATCGTCATTTTCCTGTACTTGTTTTTGTTTGTTTGTTTGTTTTTGTTTGTTTTTTTACATTTCTGGTGTCATGACATAGCCATGTTGAATTAGTGAGTACAGATTTAGCAGTGTATCTGTGAGAAAATGGTTTTAGGGTTAACAAATAGTTCTCATTTTCTAAGGTATCCTCACTTCTTTCCAACAAGTTAAAGTCTTGATACTGAACTTTTTCTCAGGATAAAAGTCTTTCTGTTGATTTTGTCAAACCAATTTTCATACTAACCTTTTGACTATTTAGTTTTGGATTTGAATGTCTTATCGCATTCAGAATCGCTCTGGCTCAGTCAGGTGGCTGCGTTCTCCTGCAACTGTACTTTCCAAGTGTATGAGAAGGCAAGCTCAGCACTTCCAACATTTCTTTAAGTTTATGTATATTATCCACATACAGGAAAATGGAGGTTTTCCCAGGGAATTCCCCCCCTTATGTTCAAACGTCAGAGCCCAGTTCTTCCAATTTTCTGTATTTATTTGAACTGAATAAAAGTAGACGGGAGTGGTTCCTCTTTCTCATGCTGTTTCTGTTTCTCTGATCTTTCTGAGTTTTCTCTTTTAACATTTACCTCTTCTTGTCTTACTTTCTGCAGAGCTTAATCCCAAAGGTAAGTGTTTCATTGGTAGAACTGGATTAGAATAGAAGAAGTAGAAACACACGCTGTCTTCATTAAAAACACAGACATGTACTGTAGATGTGTACATGTACATATAGATACTGTATTTAGACAGATTCATGCCATATTCTCACATGATCACATTCCTTTGCACTCACAGAAATTCACAGATTATTAAAACTGCACCATATACTTTCCAAACACACACTACTGTATATACAGGAAGAGACTGCTGCCTACTGTTTATGTTCCTGTTATGTGATACTTGGCAAGAGTCTGTACACACACACACACACACACACACACTTGTACACACATGTACACACACACACATGCACACACACTTGTACACACATACACGTTTCCTCACTCTACGGAAAATGTAAATATCCATTTATATCAATTTATCCTTTTATACTTTGTGCAGTTTACACAGAAATATCATCTGTCTCAAACACACACACATATACAGCTTTACAGAAACGCAGATCTTATATTTCGGCACACATTCTGACACAAAAAAACACACACATGCATGTCCTCCAGCAGCAGTGTTCCTAGTTGTCAGCCAGTGTTTGTTTTAGTCCGCCTGAGTTTGTGTGCTTTGATACAGAATAGGATGTCCTGTAATCTATAGTGGGCTTAGAGGCCCTGCCACAGTGGACACACACACACGCACGCACGCACGCACACACACACACACACACACACACACACACACACACACACCGTAACAGTGCACTTTCTTCCCACTAGTCTCAACTGAAAATTACCTTTATTTTAGCAGGTACTTTGCATCGATCAAAAACATGTACTGTCTGAATTAAAATTTTTCTTTTTCACTAGAAAAACTGGATAAATGGCATGCAGATGAAGAGTTCTGTGCCTAACACTTTGAATAAAAAAACAATTCATGAATTAGCAGAACCACGTACTTTGAATAAAAAAACAATTCATGAATTAGCAGAACCACGTAATTGTCTGCACACATGGATGCAGAAAACGTGAATTGGCGATTAGCATCTTTTAAGCTAGCTAGCCATTGGAAAATTGACAAAAGTAGGCCCGTATATTGTACACTATCAATGTCTGGCAAGTTGTGAATGAAGAGGACTCCGATAATAATGTGTACACAAAAGAGCATCAGCAATTATACACAAGGCTTTTAGAAATGGGAAACGATCTCTATGAGGAAACAACACTGGACAAGGCTACACTATCCGCGTCCTAAAAGCATATAACAATGCATTTTGTTGACAGCAGAAGACAAAATGATGCATCACCTCAGAGTGAATTTATCAGTCCAAGGTGCTAAATTTCAGGCCTCTTTACAAGTCCTGAGTCTGGGACAGCCCGAGCTGTCTTTGAATTGTTGCATTTGGTACAAATTACACCATACCTCTGGAACTGACGTCAACCGAGCATTGTCACGATTAAAATATATTGTTGAAGGAAAGTTAAATTTGGGAAAAGATCTCAGTCATAATTGCAGCATAGAAATGCCAGTTTACTAAACCGCTGTGAGGGAGGGATGGGAATTGCGGTCATCTTGCGTCAAACGATAACAATTTTACCCGCCGCTCATCCAGAATTCCACACATCAACCTTTGTCTCGTTTAATGCCGGTAACTTCTGCCAGAGAGCTGCACATGAAGGTGATTTGTTAAATGCCAGACTGCGCTGTGATTGTTTCTTTTTTATCATTTCCTCTGTGGTCCACACACTTAAAGAATGTGTGTATTACATGCAGGATCCACTCAGACGCACGCATTTCTCTGATACACACACACACACACACACACACACACACAGACACACACAGACACACACGGGTGACATCACTGCAGCTGTGGTAAGAACCTGATCCTGTACAGTGGTCCTCTACTCAAATAAACTCTGTGGTCTGTCTCTCTCTTTCTCTCTCCCCTTCTGTCTCTAACACACCACAAACACACACACGCAGATTACAGCTAATTGGAATCAGTCCTCTGAGACGACACAATAGAGGTACAACAGCAGCGGTGGTCAGTGGTGATTTTAAGTGTGTTTAACGGGTGACAGTGGAAAAAGAATCATTCTCCATGTCACTCTTACTGCCGGGGCGTCACAGTATGCGGTGTATTTGTGCACTCAATGGCATCTACACTTTTAAAAATTCAAATGTCTGAAAGCTGCTTACCGGAAAACTAAAGTTCAGGACAGGCACTGGATCTAGCAAAGAATCTGTAAGACAAACATCCTAACCTCAGTTTACTGTAACTGAGAAATTGTGTTTAGTCACTTACTCAGTCTTTGGCCTCAGCCTCACAGCGGACCTCACTTCCAGATTTCTGAATCGAAGCGTCTCCTCAAACACAAACAGTCCGCTGTTTTCCCACCGTATCGTGCCATCCTTCTCACCATCAAAAGTGACCAAAACAGGCGAATGGTGCAGCATTTAATTATTTATTTCCATCCCGATGCTGACAAACTCTGATCCAGCATTGAATTTCAGCTCCTGTGTAGGTGACTCAGAATTTGACCAGCAGATACTTCATTACATTACATTTGGACATTTGGAACAATGGGTGTCTTTGAAGCCTGTTTCTGTTCACAGTGTCCAGAAAATATGAAATGATTCATAGATGCGGGAAGATCTCAGCAGTGTTCTGACAGACATTAGCACTGCACTGAAAAATGCAGCCTCCTCATTCATTTAAATGAGAGAGCCGTGTTGGCTCCTTCAACCGAAGTCTTCTAATACCTAAAGTGGACTCATTGGCTCAATTGTTTGTTTTCTCACCTGTACCTGTTGCAGTACTTTCAGTTTTTAGCTCTATTTAATGTAATTATTCATTTTCTTTCTGCAAACCAAAGCAGTGTAAGAATACAGTTTTTGTCCCAAAATGACACAAACCCAGTTCAGGCCTTGAAACTATGAGTTGGTTCAGTTCTGCCTCAACATGGTTCCACATTTTTTAACAGTATTGGACTTTTTTGTCAGTTTTGACAAACCTGCGAAACCTGGTCAAATTAGTTTGAAATCCTGATGTTGACAAATGTGTTTTTGACCTTCCAAGTCACATGCATTTCCTTGATCAGATTTTCAACGAAACCCGAGTGGGTAATTCTAAAGCCAGTTAAATTACATTACAGAGAAAAGTAGTATAAAAAGAAGTTTAAAAAATCCAAACCAGATAAAAATTTAGGGTGTCAGTCATGAAAACATGTAGACTCCTGAGAAAAAGGTTGACTTTTATGTGTCTTCCTGTAAGATTTGTGCCACGTTGTTGCTGTAACTACATATTTCACATGAAACAGCTTCTTCAAGCTGTACAACAGTCTCACAGATTCAAATATATATATATATTTTGGCTCATGAAATTACAGTAAAACACATACGCACTCACCAGGCAGGTAAATCTCTGTATTGAGGGTGTAACCTGGCGACGACAGCCTGGGAATGTACAGAGGTGGAGTGGAACGAGATGTGATTTACAGCCACACAGACACACACACACACACACACACACACACACACACACACACACACAGTGGTGACTAGCAAATTGCGAAGCTGAATTTAAGGTGAAAGAATGTTTCCTCTGGACTTTTTAAGCCCTTTCTGACCTCTACTCCTTTCTCTACATCCATTTTACCTTTCTATCTTAGTATCCCTTCTTCCCTCTCCCTTTTAGTTTTCCTCCTTGTCCATATCTTTTCCCTCCTTGTCTGTCAGTTATTGTGTTATTGTGTGCTGTTTCTACCTCTGTGCTTTCCCCAACCATTGTTAATACCAGTGGAGGTTTTGTTCTGCCTCTGCATCTGTGACAGCCATGGCTGAAGGAATTTTATTTTCTGCCTCTTTCTTCATCCATCCTATTTTTCTAAGTGCGATGACTCCATGTTTGAGGGAAGTTCTTCAAATTTGGTGCAAGCGTTCACTTGGATTAAGAACAAACTGATTTGATTTTGGAGGTCAGAAGTCACTGTGATCTCATAAAGGACGTTTCTGGCCATAATTTTAAATTTCTTATGGAAATTATGACAGGAGTTCGCACAAATGTTTAATAGTATAAAATGATGACATTACCCCTCCAAAAGGCAAAAAGTGAACTTCACTGTGACTTCATAATGTTCAGTTTAAACACATTTTTGGCCGTTATTTATCGCCATAACTCAGAAACACAAGGATAAATGGATGTGAACTCCAGCTTGACTGTTTGGTGGAGTCATACAAACGCCAGGTAGTAATTAAAGTAAGTAAGTAAAGTTCCAGTGTTAAAATCCACACGGCAGTCTGACTCAGCAACCAGGAAACCTAACTGTAAACATAAAACATTCCTTGAGCATAAGGATAATAAGGAACATAAGGACATATATTTTAAAAAAGATCTTTTATGTAAGTGGCTATAGTGTGATATTCACTTTAGCTTCTCATTCTAATATTGACAAAATGGATCAGTTTTTGTTTGTTGCTCATTTTGATTGATTATGTTACATTAGAATGTTGTTTGATGTATATAGATTTGGCTCAACAAGAAAGTTAATGCAACAGTTTGCATCTATTTGAGTTCAGACAACTTCTAATGAAACAATGTTCAACCAACAAAGTGGGGAAAAAACATTCTCTTCACAATCAAAAGTATTTTTTAACTGTTTAATGATTGGAAGTATAAAAACAAGCATTGAATAAATGAAGTTGCTCCAATTATTTTTTTTTTTGTATATATCTTGGATTTTTTTGTTGTTGTTATTTTTATCTTGTAAACTAAATCAACATTTTTTAGTTGAAGTTACAAAAAATAAAAAGTTCATGCAGTTACCAGTATTATTATGTCAACCTAGCTCTTCAAAATAATATTTGACACTATATGTTTTATCTATATAAATAAATCACAAGTTATATTATGCAATCTGCATTAACGTAAGTGGTGGGATTAGCCTCTTTTTAACAAGTGAACTGCGTGTGTAAATGTATATTCAATGTGCTTTTCTGCTTTATGTAACAGAAATGCTATAAGTTGTACAAATGCAACTCTGTACTCTAAGATCAGTTTTTGGTGGACAGGGAAAATAAAATGATGGAAACTATAAACAATGCTATTATCTTACTGTATGATCCTCATTGACCCTCACTGAGTTTACATTCAACTTTATTTTTACATTCTTCATATTTGGTCAGATAGTAACAGTTTGACATTGTGGACTGACTAGAGAGACACTAAGTAGTATTTTTGCCACTAATGTCTTATTTCTGCCCTAAATTTTCAACATCACTTTACCACCACAGGTCGGTGCCATCCCAGCTAGTACCACTTTGACAGGAGGGGCTTTTAAAGGATCATACCTGTTTCTCAACACCATGTTTATCCATCCATTACATAGCATATATACTTTACCTTAGCGATGATCGTTTTCCAAAGCGTACCTCAGTGTTTTTGATTTCTTTTAAAAGTTTATTTTTTTGCCGTCCTCTCAGGCAGCTAGAGGTTACATTCATTTCAGTATGTTTTAAAATTCCAAATGGACAGACAAGCAATCCATCACGGTGTACATCATGTCTGCCTGGATTATCGTCAAAGCTACTTAAAAACAGTAGTGCAGCTTCAAAAATGGTTATCTTTGATGTATTTTAAATATATATATGATTTTTAGTAAATGGGCTTAAAAAATGCAGTGACACTTTATCTTAAAATGAAATGAAAGAAAACCTTGTTACTTCATGAGTCAAACTAAGATTGTATTTTGGTGGAGATCTCGATTTGATATTTTTTAAGTGAGATAAACATTGTTTTTTTAGTCATGATTTCCACTTTATGTTCACTTGCTTGTGAGGAAGCATTCTGAGCCAGCCTGATGTTACAAAAGAGAAAAAAATGGATAAAACCCAGGCAACAAAAGTGTCATGACCACTAACAGGCCTGAAGAACACTGACAATAGTTAGCATTTAGAATGAGGTCTGCGCTTCTGATTTTTATATTTAGTAAAGTTACTGCATATTCGCTTTGACAGCATGTGTATCTAACCCTCTCTGTTGTGTTTGTTGGATGTGAATTGTTGTTTAACTATTCAGTCATCCAGAACGAAGGGTCAATGAGAAATTAAGCGAGTGAGGAGAGAAGAAAGTTGACCGCAAGTCTTTCTTCCTCTTTAAAACCCCATCCATTTTCTTTCTCTCCCCTCGCCTTTCCTCTGTTTTTGACTGTTTTCCTTGGCTGTACCTTTTCCCTTCTTCTCTCTCTGCATCAGTTCAAGTATTGAAACCAAATTGAATTATTCACATAATCACATAATAATTGCTTGTCTGGAATGAAAAGGTGCACAGTAGTTGCAGGTAATTATTACTATCTGTAATAACCTGGAACTTTCCATAATTAAACCAACCCTCCCCTCCCACACCAGCTGTCAATTTTCATGTTATTTCTCTTTTAGTCTCCCTCCCATGCTGTTTTATTTCCACTTGTTTTTTTTGTTCGACTCCAGTTTTTCTCCCTCTCCTGTCGTTAGCTCACCTCCTCTCTCCCGGTTACCTCGCTCCATCTCTTCGTAACAACAGTTTTCCTCCATCCCTCCTTTCCCTCGCTCTGTTATTCTAGCTAAGTGTAGATTTCTGCCAAGCTCAGCACTGCTTAGGCTCAGGACACAGTTGTAGTTGGCCTTAACTCATCTCCTTCCTCCCTCCCTTCTCCCCCCCCACCCAAACACACACATTTTTCACAAAACTTCCCTTTCGGATCTCCGACAAACACACCTTCAAATTCGGTGTTGATGTTGAGTCTCTTGGTCTCGCAGCTCTCAGATACTCATGTAATCTGAATATCTGCAGTGTTGACTTTGTTAACAAATGTTAACCTGACTGCTGTTTGGAGAGAAAGCTGAAAAGGCGATGTGGCTGCCTTGTTTGCTTCACCGTAGGGGGGCTCGGCGGAGATGGGCGCCACTTTATAGGGAAGTGGGCTCCGATTTAAGGGGTTGTTTTTCACGGAAAGAGCAACAGGGAAAAGGGATTGGAAAGTAGCATATAATATAGCAGAATTAATCAATCACCATTATTAAATACTTAGCTTGTAGTAGTAGATGTTGCACTATTTTATGAGTAGAAGCTCCTCTAAAGGTCATAATTATATAAGACTTCAATTTTGCTTTATTTGCTTTTCTCAGGCGTTCCCAGGGTTCTCCAGTCCAGGTTCAGTCTTCCTCTGGCGTTGGTGTGTGTACCTTCCTCTCCAGCCAAAACCACCAACTTTAAGATCACCGTGGACACCAACCAGCCACCAGTTGACCTCAGCTCCATCTTCCGAGGTAACACATACACACTCATATCCAAAAACACACACTGATGCTGCTCTCATGTTCCCAAACAGTATTTAAATCACACATTTCTGCAAACCAAAACACGTTGTTCTGTTTATGTCAGAAGAGAAGAGTTGGTGATCTTGAAGTTTAGGTTTCTACGTAGAGTGGATTGTCCACTAATTGCATGTGGTTACAGGTTGAAGTGGACTTGATTACGGCACTGGGTCATTTTGTGTGTATATAAATAGCTGAAAAATTATATTCATAGCAACACAAACAGTCCAATATTAGTGATGAAACTGTTATTTTTTTCACACAGGCATCATTGTACATGTTAATTTTTTTTGGAAATGGATATTTTTCACAACTAATTAATTTTAATGGCTGAGAACAAACAACGTGGCCACATGAGGGCGTTACACAAAGCCAGATGACATAACGGATGCTTTGGGAGGGAATTAAAGAGTTTTGTAGCTGTGTGAATGTGTACACATTTGAATGAATA
Organism: Amphiprion ocellaris; assembly: GCF_022539595.1. Taxonomy (NCBI): domain Eukaryota; kingdom Metazoa; phylum Chordata; class Actinopteri; family Pomacentridae; genus Amphiprion; species Amphiprion ocellaris. The sequence goes on from NC_072774.1 coordinate 17,170,129, forward strand.
ATCAGTGATTATGTATCTATGTGTGGTTGTGTATTTATACAACTGTGTTTATGCGTGTTTATTTATTTGCGATTGTGTGTGTGCACGTGTGTTTGAGCTCTGGGAACCGCTGTCCTGTTTCCCAGTTATCTGATAATCGGCTACAGTCAGCAGCTCTGACGTCTAAACACACGCTCAGTGTTCAAACTGATTGTGTGCTTTTTTGTGTGAGGAGGGATTTGTGCAGGCTTACATTGTGTGTCTTTGTGAGCAGTGTGACTGTATCTTGTTCACCTTTGTTGGCGTCCTGTATCATGATAGGCAGGTCCTATCAGTCTCATCACACTGTTTTTTTCTTGTTTTTTTTTTCCGTCTTTCTGTCTCTCTCTGCAGAGTTTTCAGCAAAATCAGAAGATAAGGATGGGAATAGTTTGGCTTTCCAGTTTCTGTCGGGAGCCAAGGTTACTGTGTTGGCCTCCAAGACCTCCCGTGAGTCTGACAACAGTACTGCCTAAAAACATGGCACTAAAGACTGTTTTTATCATTCATTCAATGATTAATTTTACTCAAAAATATCAAAAGGAATATTTTTCTTTATGTTAGCTTTAGATTATATAAAACTCAGTGAGTGCATGTAGCAGCAACAAGGACAAAAGCTATTAAAAGGCTATTTCTGCTACTGAATATGCTTGGTGTTGTGTTTTGCAGAATAGCTCCTGTGTTTTCTCTTGAGATGCTTTTTGTGGTTGTAGGATAATCTGTGCTAATTTGAAATATCCCCATAATTTTGACACCTGATGTCTTTGAAAACTAGATCCAACTTGGCCATTTTTTAAAACTGTTGCACTTTCTACACCCAGCCAATGACTGGAGCCAAGTACATAAGTAGAAGGAAGAAAAACACTGATTACAATGAACTGAAGTGAAATACTGAAAAGTTTAAAAAAAAAAAAAATACGTGTCATAATCAAGTATTTCTATGGTCCTTGACAAACCTCTTACCTCTATTCTTTAAGAATTTGCAATATTTGAATTATACACATTGAAACCTTTCAGAACCTCTTCATACACTCTTACAAAACACTCATTCTGATTCTCGAATTATTTTAAACATTGATACCATAATATATCTTTGACACTGCTACCTCTTCAGCTTTTTATTGTCTTCCAGTTTATTATATTTTCATAACTTCTACATTTCTCACTTAGTTTTTAAATTTTCTCTATACTTTCCATGTGACATCAGTAGATATTTTTCACTTCCCACAGGGATCAGTGATGGCTCCAGCACTGTTTGATGATTTTAGCTGTTTAATATCTTTAAATACTTTAAGTAAAAACGTAATAAATTAGCCTATGGAGCCTCTGTTAACTTTGTCTGTTTGTTTATTTGTCAGAGCGTTACCGTATTCAGAGTGACAGTTTTGAGGACATGTGGTTGGTGGTGAAGGAGCTGGTTCAGAGGTTTGACCAACACTTTTCTAAAATGGGAGTCAAGGACTTCAAGAAAAGCTTCAGTGGACCGCTGCCACTGCAGGAGTACTTTCTGTCTGTGGATCATCACTTCCAGGTACAAACACACACATCTACTTGATGTTACAAACTGCAGGAATGTGCCAGGCAAACATGACTATATATCCACTATTGTCAGGTGTAAAGTAACCTGAATTATCAGCTTTGCTCACAAAAAAAGCCATACATCCTACCAAGTGAAACCACCATTGCAACATTTGTTTCTTTGTCTGTGTGTGTGGTAGCTGCGTGTCAGTGCCCAGCAATATCAGGACCTGCTGTCAGAGCGAGCAGTCCAGTTCAGAGCCATCCAACGCCGCCTGCTGACGCGATTCAAAGACAAAACCCCGGCACCCCTGCAGAACCTGGACACACTCCTGGATGCCACTTACAGCCAGGTCAGACATATACATGCAGAGTTTTGCTTTTGGACTTGCATTAACAGCTGATTTATTCTATCCGCCTATTGATTTGTGAAGTAGGAAGTTATTGTTGACAGGCGTAAGTTGAGGTAGTTCACCATCTGATTAGGACGCCTCTCAGAGGAGACGCCGCGGTAGATGGGGAACATGTAGTAGGCCTGAACAGATGGGGAGAGGAAACTGAAGGGCTTGACAACCTCACTTAGCGTGCTGTCAATGCAAGTTAGCTAATTTATGTATATAAATCTCCTTTTCCTCTGTTCTTGTGCTTTCTTTCATGGACTTACACACTTACAAACCCACAGTCCATGTAACATAATGGGAGTGCCAGTAACAGGTTATATCTGTTGAAACTTATGTGACTTGTGTGTACATGTGTGAGCGTGTGCCTGTGTGTGAGTGTGTGTCCATCCGTCTGTCCGTCCAAGTCCAACTGGGTGTGAGCTCACAGCTAATCACCTAAACAGAGGAAGTCCATAAATCACCAGAATACAACCGTCACACTGTAAATCTACACTAACACATCATCACTATGTGTCTGTGTGTGTGCATGTATGTCTATATTTGTGAGGACCAAGTTGAGTGTAAGACCTTGGAAGTGAGAACATTTGTGGAAGGTGAGGATGTTTTGACTGGTCCTCACCATGGTTCTGGCTGCAGGGCTGCGGACATAATTACAGGTATGGGTTGGGATCAGGCTTGTAGTTATGTTAGCTAAGGTTAGTCCAGGGAGCTCGGTGATTGAGCTCAAAAAGACAGAAAGACATGTATGTGTTTGCATGGGTGTGCAGTGCAGCTGAGGTCAGAATAAAGCTGATTTTAAAACAAAGCAGCCGTTAAGCTTTTGTCTCGCCCCTTTGTTTAACTTTGACGTATGGGAGGGTGGAACTGTATTAGTGTCACTGTGATGTTGTTTATGTGTGTGTGTGTGTGTGTGTGTGTGTGTGTGTGTGTGTGTGTGTGTGTGCGTGTGAGTGAGGCAAAGTGATGGTTGCTTGCCCCTGCTGTTTACTCTAGAGGCCGACTTGGCGGTCATCGCTTCCACCGTCCATTAGCTTCTCGTTAACGTAGCAAGGCCGAGTGACATCATCTCTTCATTAGCTGTTAAAGCTGTCAGTACGTCACTGTTTGGCTCTGTGTGATCAGAGCCACTCTATCGGTCCGGCACAGTGCAATAACAATACATTCATTTAATGCAAATTAACTTCCAGAGTTCTGAGGCTTTTTTTTTTTTGGAGCCTAATGATAGGAAATTAATGAGCTTGTTGAAGTTCCTAATGCCGTTATGAACCAAATAAACAGTGTTCACCTTGGATTGGCTTGGCTCTTGCTAGAATAAGCAATCAGGAAGCCTCATCTAAACATGTCTGCCTTAAATGTTAATGTACTCAGTCTATTGAATATTTATAGCCGTAACAGTTTAATCAGCAGTACTTACTGTGATCACATTTCAGCAGTGATATTTTAGGCATGTTATACGGTAAAACCGTGAAGGGCAGAAAGAGAGCCACCAGGCCATAAACAAATGCTGATTTTACATTTCTTTTGTAAATTGATTATGAAATAAAGCTAATTTTTGACCACTTGCCTCACCTGTTTCATCTAAGCTCCGAAGAGTCAGAACCTATGTTACAGAAATTTCCACACATGTAAACCCTGCACTGCTCCTGTTGTCATGCCGTAAAATACTATGTTCACCTATTCAACCTCAGCTTGACCTAAGCGACAGGTTGATCAGTGACCTGGGGAACGGTCCCATTACTGTAAGGCAAATAAAAATAAACAAAACAATGTCCATGCACCTTTCCATATTCATATGAGTCCAGGTCCGTTGTCCAGATTCAGACCTGTGTTGCAGAAAACATGATTATGTCCAACATCAATATTATTCTATCTACAACTTCATAAGTTCAGCTGAATTACAAGTTTCCCATATTTCCTCACTGTGCTGCATCTTTCTTAAGTGGCACCTGCTAAATAATGTCAATTATACCTTAAAATATGAAAATCATAAATTACACCATGATTTACTGCAATGTAAACTTGGTGATCCCCCAGTAGTCACTTGCTGTTATCCAATTTGGTGATGTAGTTGTTTTAGTCAATCAAAAATCCTCTCTTTACTTTGTCCTTGCTATAGATTTAAACAGGGTAACAGATTTAAAATTATCATTATCCTAGTGTCTATTTGTTTTAGTTGATCATACAAACTAAAAGTATACATAAAGCTTGAACTAAGTGCTCTTCAGTAAAGCCACAGGAGCCTTACTGTTATTTTTATGCACAGTCTTATATGTGCCGTAATTACTAGTCATAATATACAGTCATTAATCATTGGTTTGAGTGCCTCACCATAAAGTCATCATTTATATCCAAAGGTTTATTAGAAGTCATTCTATTATCATTTATATGTACAGTGTAGTCATCACCATTAAACTTTGTGTAACCTTATAAGTCATGGTGCTGACGTCCCATCTGCAGTTTGAATGACCTGTCAAAATGCTATTGTCTCATGCCATTCTAGCCGTTTATAGCTCTGAAATCATGACTCTGCCTCTTCAAGCTATTGTTTTCTGCTGCCACTCCTGTCCATCACCCTTTTTCTTTCTCTCAGTCTTTCTCTCTCCATCTTCCTCTCTTCCCGCCATCCAGCGGCTCGCATGCGGGAAGTTTCTGACACACTATACACTCTGTAATGTATACACACCCGCCATAATGGAGGCTATCGACGGCTGGTCGGAAGAGTGATGAATGCGTCAAATTAATAATTCATGTCAGTATTAAGAGTCATGCTGCTGAGGCCAGGGCCAGCTCAGCAGTTTGGCCTCTGTAACAGGATGGATTTTGTGAGGATACATCACATCCTCATTGTTTTATACAACGTTTGACATGGAGTTGGATAAGCCTAAAATCAAATATGCTATTGATTTGATTATTTCTGGTGTCATCAAACTGAGTAGACTTTCTGTCCTTGGTCACTTTTTTTTTACTCTTTTGGCCATAATTTCTGTTATTGTTATTTCTGTTCTGTTATTTTTTTCAAGATAGAGGAAAAAGGAATTCCTTTCCCAGCTTTTTATTTCTCATCTTTCATTTTTCTTTCAGCTACAGTGGAATTCATCCTTTGTTTTCCCATTTCATTAGATACACGTTAACACCTTACTCAGAGGCACTTCAGTGGTCCTGTTGTTAAAATATACAGCATTGTTCCTTTACTTCTTCCACCGTGTTCTTTTCCCACCCTGCATCAGACATTTAAATCAATGACTTCCTGGTTGTAAAACCCACCCCCCCCACCCCCAGCAGGTGACACCTTATTGGACTATTTACAAAACAGAAATTTTGTGGAAGTTTACCTCATGAAGCTGCAACTCCATTCCTGCAATCACACTGCTGTTAGAATGGTGAAGGAATGTGTGGCCAATCAGGAATGCTGGTGAACCAGGCACCTCTTTCATTTCAGCTAGAAGGAATGTCTGCTGGGTAAATTTTCTGCATCAATCTTGGCTGATGGGAGGATTTCCCCCTCGTTAGTGGTGTGTGTCTCCACATGCAGTGGCCGGCCATCGCCGACGAGCCGTCAGAGATAAGAGGAATGAACTCCCTGTGAGAATAGTCTGTGGTCGGCTGTGCATTTATGCAGTGGAGGATAATATTTCCATTGTTCATGCTGCCTTTATAGGCCTATATTTTATTCATGAATTCCTGAGAGCTAGCGAACAACGTCTGACTTTATGTGTGTATCTGTAAGCGCAAGAAACTTTTTCATCTGCCGACTAGAGTGGCTGGTTTCCAAAATACACCAAATACTTAAACCAGCCAAATATGATTGATGAGTTTTAGAATAGAGTAAGACCTATGAATAATTATTTGTTGTGAGGCAGAGTAGCTGGTAGAAAAGACAAACCAGCTATGGACCAAATTCACTAGTTTGTTTGGCCGCTGGAGGTAATTTCCAGCTCTGCGCTGTGAGTGTTTCTGTCTTCTATCCAGGTTGGAGGTGTGTTTCTTCTCCACCTCCCACCCGTCACTCCTTAAAAAGCCATCAGTCACCATGGCCCCTGTATTTTACCCTCTCCCCTCTAACTGGTGTTTGAATAATCTATGGCTGCCAGAGGTTAGCCTGGCATTAGAGCTACTCGTTCTAACTAACCTGCTAACCTCTCGCAATCGAAGGGGAACTCGGGTCTGTCACTCCAAGAAATAAAACCTAAAAGAGTTAGTGGAAATGAGGGTTGAAAAACTCAGAGGGCGACTTTTCGGTTTCCATAAATATTTTCCTCAATGCTGTTTCCTCTGGAGGTGAAACATCCGTCGTCTGTTAGTATTAGTATTAGTATTAGTATTAGTATTAGCATTAGCGCCGGGCTAGCAAGCGCTGCCGTCTGAGAGGTGGTGGGGGGCTCGTAAGCGAGGCCTGGCCAAGGCAAGCTGAGTCTCCCTGTAATTATAAGTTCAAACGCTGGAGGAGGGCGGCTCGCTGACTGACGGGGTGACTGACAGGCCGTCCAGGGGCCTTGCAGGGCCCCTAATGGAGGCTTCTGGTAGACAGCAGCTTGATTTATCTGGCCCCAAATGGAGCTCTAAACATGGCTAAACACAGATCCCACTGTGGAGAGCAGGACCACCGCCATTAAGAGCTGGGCCTCTCACGCCCTGCGTCTATGAACGTGTATCCAAAAGTCCATAAGGAGGTGTGCATGTGAGCCAAATATATATGTATGCTTATGTTTCATTTGCCCATTTGTGTGTTTCCACATTCAAGGCTGTTTGTGTTTTAATGCATGTAATGCATTAAGTACATTTTGTTGTACGTATTTGTGATGGCATGTGTGCGCGTGTATGAATGCAGACTTTGTGGACGTCGCTGAGTATGTTCATATACAGTGTACATACAAGCATTTTAACAGATTATGTTCATATATTTATTTCCCTGTATCTGAATGTATTCAAATGGATACATTGAAAAACTAGTCAGATCTAAGGTGCAAAAATTAATGTTCAGCAAAAAAGATCTAATTCAAGGCAAAATAGATCAAAAGATTCAGACCCATTTCCAGGTGATTGAGGAAGATGCCTGCCTTCCCTGAATCTGCTTCTTCTGGAGGTTTCTTCCTTTTATAAAGAGGAGATTTTTTTGTTTCTTTTTTCTTTTCGAATTGATCTGAGTGCTGCTAGGGAGGTCGGTTACATCCACACAGTACTGGTACACACAGACATGCAACAAAACAACAATGAAAAACAACAACCTGAGCCCCAGTAGACTAAGAATAATTTGGAACCAACTCAAAGCAAGTCCCAGGATAGCTCTCAGTTACTATAATGATCGAGAGGTTCGTATTGTAACCAAGTCATCTCATTGCTTATTCTTCAGTCAAACATTCTTGTCTATATTATGATTTTGCTTAATTTAGGACTCTGTAGATTTGGAAACAGTTCTGATCCAGCTGCTTTGTTTTAGGAGAAAATTGGCTGCATTGCTTTTGATAAGTTAAGCTGTTTATACCTTACAGTAAGTTTTTAAAAGATTTTACTTTTAAAATCCAGGTACTGTATTGGCACTGCTATCATAAACATACCCAGCTCCAGTATGTGCACATGGAAGTTTTTAGATGTGTATATTTGTGCATATGTGTAAATCTCTGTGTTTGTCATCATGCATCCTGAGCAGCCTGCTTGTATCTTTGGGTGTACTTTTGTCTCAGCTGGCTGTCGGTGTGTTAACACGTTAACAAGTGTGTGTTCACGAAGAGAGGTGGAATGTGTGTGTTTATCTGGTGTGAATGGCAGCCTCTTAGGTGCCCTCTGTGTTTGTGTATCAGATTAAAGGACCGAAGGGAGCTGAGAAACTTCCTCCCTCTCTCTCTCTGTTTCTCCCTCTCAATAATTTTCTGACTTCCCCCAGGAGATATATTACCCCAAGAACACACACATTTACACTCATCAGTGCTTTTTCTCTCTCCCTCTCTTTCCCCATCGCACACACTGAGATCCTTCTCGAGGGTGAATGGAGCACAGAAGGGGTGGCGGTGGTCTGGTTTGTTTTCCTTCAGACGGTCTGTTTATGTGACTGTCTGTCTTATCAATGAATGGCTGTCTTTCATTCAGCTGACTGACACTCAATGTTCTGTGTATGCGACTGTATGTGTGTTTGTGTGTGTGTGTGTGTGCGTGTGTGCGTGTGTGTGTGTGTGTGTGCGTGTGTGCCTGATGGAGGCCATCTGTCTCCTATGTGTGAGATTTTGTCTTTTAATCTCCTGATGAAGAGCCACAGCAAAGTCAACTATTCCTGCAGATAGACACACGCACGCACACACACACACACACACACACACACACACACACACACACACACACACACACACACACACACACACACACACACACACACACACACACACACACACAGTTGCATACAGATCTGAGGTAGATTCCAGGTGTTGGCTATTTCCTTCCCCTCAGCAATTATTTGAATTCTTATCCTATCATGATGATTCTAATTTTACAGTGTCATTTACCATCTGTGCTCTTTGGCACCTGGTTGTTTTTTGTCACCCAACAACATGAAATTACAGATTGACTCACATTTTGGTTAAACTTAAGCAAATAAACTTTCTTAGTTAAAACTTCTCATCAATATTTTCATGACAACAAGGAGTAATATATGCAATCTCTAGGGTGTCATTTGGAGTGATATACTTAAAGAGCTTTATAATGTCTTTGAGCTTACTGTTTAGGTTTTGCAGCCCACAAATTTAGTATCAGTGCTGCCATCAATGTTGTTTCTGCAACATCAGGCAGCTATTTTTAACACAAAAGCTCTTAAAACCAACCTGCTCAACATAGACGGCAGACAGAAAAACTTGGCAAATAGCTGCTAAACATGGAGCTGAAAAGTCTGACATTTCTCTCAAGAATCACTGGAAATTAAAATTACAAATATGACCGTTACCATTGGACAGGTAGCCAGGATCACAATTCCAAATGATGTTAAGGACTCTCTGTGTGTTGGGTGTTTGTGTGTATGCGAGTGTTTCCTGCAATATAATCTCAGATGTAAAATACAGCTTTTTGATTTTATTCTGTAGAAAAATCTGGAAACATGATAGGAATTAGTGTGTTTTTCTTACACAGTAATTTTGCTTTTAATCTCTTTATCTGCTTTCCAACTTTGACTAGTCACGAACAAACAAATCAGATGGTCTTGTCAACTTTATTAAATAGTTTTGAATAAAATAGGTCTTCGATTTAATGTCAGGTAGAATTAGGTCATTAGAAACTTCAATTATATTTAAAATGTTTCAGATTTAGCTTTGTAAAGCTTTGTAATATCAGCAGGATCAGATAAATGTTTGTGATGAAGCTTTGTTTCCCAGCCCAAAACATATCTACCACCATATGAATGTATGGCCAAGTCTGGCTCTAATTTCTCTTAATTCCCTCAGGCTTGATCAGGTCAAGTTTCATTTTATTTATCTTCCGTAGATTTTAATCAGGTTTGGGCTCATTAAATGCTGCAGTGGTTGTGGATGGGATAACACACAATCCACATCAGTTCCACTTGGGTCAGTCCACATTTTTGGACCCAACATATGCTTTAGTATGAACCTTGTGCAAAAGAAAAAAATAATAATAAAAAAAAATAAAAGAAAAAATGCAGAGGGAGGAAGAGAAAAGCGAGGATGAAGCATCTGTGCTGTTCTTTATCAGACAGGCATAGACGACCTGCCAGAGGATTTCCTCATAGATGTGGTGGAGCTGGAGGAGACTTTATTATTAACATATGGATGTGGTCAAGGGTGGGAGGGGAAAGAGACTGTAAAGGAGGGGATCAGAGGGGGAAATTCAGAGAAGTATAGAGGGAAGGGAGATGAAAAGATGAAGACAAGAAAGAGTTAGAAATACAAAGAATGGAAGTTGTGTATGTGAAGACGGGAAGACGAGGAAGTGGATTGAGGGGGTTGAAAGGGACAGAGGGAATATGGAAGACAGGGATTGAAATCTAAAGACATTAAGAGATGAGAAGAGAAACAGAAAAGAAAAAATAAAGTGCAAAGATTGGAGAGTGATGAAAGCACAATGAATCTAAGTTTATGATGCAGTGCATGCAAAACATGAAGAAAAGACATAAATACAAAAAATAAGACAAATAAAAATGATCCAGGTACTGAAACACAAATGAAATGCAGAAAAAGACAGAAATCACAATAAAAGTAATTAGGCAGATGGAAAGGAAGCGAATCATAAACGATATCTCCTCCCTCCTTTCCTTCTTTCTGTGCTCTGATCCCACAGCTGAAGGTATCAAAGAACAAATCTGACTTTTATTATCTGTTTTTTTCCTGTTCATCTGCTTTCATCTGTCTGTCCAGCACTGACAGACAGCAGACAGACAGCGTGATCTGAGCTCTGCATTAAACCACAAGGGACAAATGAAAGAGAGGAAAAAGGAACAAAAAAACCCAACAAGAACGTTTGTTGAGCACCACAAATGAGCGTTAGTGATGAAATGAAAAACAAGTGACATATGAATTAATTGTGTCTCAGAAGAAAATAGCTAGTAACACAAACTGTAAAAGAAATAAGAAATATAAAAGAACATTTTAAAAAGTAAAAAAAGTTAGAAATATGCAAGGTCACAAGCAAATCACATGGAAGTGAAAACAATTCAATGCCACACTGGAAGGACAAACAAATAATGAAAAGCAGAGGATAAAGTGTGAGTGAAAAACAAAGAACAAAGTGGAGAAAATGTTGATTCAACTGTGGTGGTGGAAAATCAGAAAACAGTCAAGGGTAAATAAAAGAAAGAAAAAACAGGAGCAATTCCAAACAATAACCCCACTGTCAGTAAAATAAAAGTATCATCAGCAGGATCCTGCCGTGCTCATGTTGTCATTTTTCCTGCTAAAATATTCAAACAGAAGTTCAAACCAGTGACTATTTTATGAAAAGCTTTCCCACCATGCTTACCACATTATTTCTCATTGTGTCCTGTTGCTGAGCAGCAGGGAAAGATTTAATAAGTCATCCATGTTGGAAAGCTGTCACGCTGGGAGGAGATTAGAGAAGCAGAGATTATAGAGTGGTGGCTTTTTTTTTCTTCACCTTTAATTAAACAGTCTGATAGTTCAGTGCCAACAGCCCCAAATCTGATTTTACACTCTGTTTGTTAGTGGACACTGACCTGGGAAATCTGTGGTTCGATGATCACCGCTAACCACCCGATGAAGACCGCGGGTGAGATCTTGATCACAGTTCACTGTACTTGGTGTCGAGGGTCAGTTTTGACCCTGTGTCATGGTTTCAAAACTCTCTGCCTCATTTTTCTTACACAAAGCCTTTGACTATAGCATACAAAACCGCAGCAGGGTGCTGTTTATATTCCGCTTTGGTCGTGGGAACCTTTTGTTTGGCTATAGAGTAAATGAAATCAACTTTGCAGCTCATAAGACAATGTGTGGAGTTTCATGCTGTCAACCACGAACTGTAAACTTGTGTGCTTTCAATTACGTTATAAGTCAAAAGACCACAGTGAAGTGGTGATGGAAAGCGTCCATTTGTGCTTGGTGCTCTGCAGTGGCAGTGATTGTAGTGATTTAATAGAGGGAGGTAATGCATTAAAGATTTCAGTGTAAAAACTAAACATTCCGGTAAGGAAATATGTTTGGAACTTAAAAGATAAAAACAAAGTAATGGTTGCCTTTGTTATATCCCTATTTCTAGTAACAACGGCCTAAGATAGGGAAAAAAAAAGACAAAAAAATTAGCATCTAAGGTAAAATACTTACAAAAATCACTATAACTGCATGCTAAAGTGTAAAATATATACCTCAAGAAAGTCTATAGAAATACAATTAAAAAAATAAATGGCAAAATCACTGTTCAAGTTCAAGATAGATTTAAGTTTCACAGAGATAAAAAAAACAAACAAAATGGGTATAAAGTTTCAAATAGTACTGCTACACAGCAAAACTAGGTCTTCTAAAATAGGTTACAACGTGATGGATATACTGTAACAATAAGCAGAGGACATTTAAGTAGATCAAAATAAAGTAGACCATTCATCCTTGTTCAAACCACGGAAGCAAAATAAATGTAGTTAATGTTCTCAGACTGACTGTGTTGTTTCATTTTTGATCCCTGATCCGCTCAGACTAGTGAATCTTTGTCCAATCTAGCAAGCTAGCAAGTGTCTGTCTGCAGGTCTACCCAAATAATAAAATTACACACTCCAGAATGCAGTGTAATGCAAGTACTGTATGCAGGCACACTCTCACATATACACTGTGCTCACATGACAGGAAATTTGCCACATGCGTCTGATTTTTGATAAATAAATTCCTGTTCGTTATAGAAATGCCGTTGCAAACAATGATCCCTGTGTGCGCGTGTCATTCCATTATCGAATTAGCTGTAAATATAGCTTTGTATGGCGGACGTCATGTGGTTTGCATGTATAGAAACCATACGCACAATAGGACAAGTTGGCAGTCTGTCCAACTGTAGTACCGTGGAACAATATATACAGACCCACGTTCAGAACTGTAGCTAATGGATTTTGAACACAGGCTGGAAAACATTTGTGCATGTGTTTATGTCTTTGTTTTAAGTAGCAGATACAGTCGAACACGAAGCAGATCCACGAATGAGAAATTTCCAAGTCAGATTTGATGCGTCACTTATTTGGGTTGGAGTCATTTGACATAAAACGTCTTTTTAAACAGTTGTTAAATCTTACTTTTTCCTTTTCTTGGTAATCTATATGTTTTTTTTAAATACTTAATATTATTACTGTTGCATTTTCATGAATACAAAATATTCACATTGCATTGTAGATTTCTTGAAGAAATTTTGCAACACCACCAACAATGATAAGCAAAAAATGATGTATTAATCACTCACACTAAACCATAGCATGTGAAGTGTTCATAGACAAATGTAGTGCCAGATTTACACAGTGAATTAAGCAAGCATCAAAAAAGAAAATGACATCATGTTTCAGTGTAATAATTAAACATCATGCAGAGTAATGCAATAATTTGCAGTTTAGTGGTTTGTGTTGTTTTACTAAGCATGGGAAGGCTTCAACCCCACCACTTTTCTTTCCATAGACACTACAACAAGCAAATATCTTTGTCAAGAATTTTCTTCACTCAGACTGTGGATTTGACATTCCTGACCTTTCGTAGAGACCAGTGTATTCGACATATGAGCAGCATATGCAGTGAATGCCATAACTGAGCATCTCCAAACTCATAGAATCATAGATTCAAACTTCAGGGTAACAAAACTTTTTGTATTGTTATCTTACAATGTACAATTAGTTTTCAGTTGGACATACATGACTGAATTACTCCATACTACATCTTGCTGTTGTGTAGCATCGAGTAGTTTTACTGTTTTTGAGCAGAGTTGCATGTGAGCTGATGTTTTGCTGCTGCAGCAAAAGAAAGAGGTAGGGACGTCCTAGATATGCACATTCTAAAGGAAGCAACAGTTTAGTTATATCTAAGCCATTTTAAGGCAGGAAGGGATTATGTTCATGGAAAAACAAAACAAAACTATACATATAACTTTGATACACAGGGAAGTTTTTCTTAATGGTGTAATCGATGCCAAGAGAGGGATTTTAAGGCGACACTGATGTGTGTATTGGTTTTGCCAGAGTGTTAAGATTGCGGCAGAGCAAACTAAAAAGTTTTAATCGATTCATAACAGCTTCAGTGTAAGTGTCTATGTTGTCTATGGTGTTCACTAATATTGGTATTACTCCTCCTATGTTATCTTCTTCTTCATCATATTTAATTATTATTCCTCCTACTTTTTCTCTGCTGCATAGCTTGACAACAGCATTTGTGTCATTCATGGCAAACTGTTAGTCCTCTTCAGTCATCCCGCTCATTGGAACAGCTCATTGGAACACGTGAATCAGTCTCGGTGGAGTATATTATCATGATAAAATGTTTGATTTTAGTCGATATTTATAATAATAGATGATTTTTTAATAACCTATTTATAATAAAGGTCAGCAGAAGAAGGGTAAAATTTAATGTTCAGTTAAACCACTTTAGCATATTTATCAAGGTGCACAGATATTAATTTTAACACAATAATGAAAAACACACACAAATAAATGTTTATGGAGGTGATGGTATGATGGTAAAGAGAAACTCAGGTAGCCGTGGACTAGCACGCCTCGTAAGACCTGCATGGAAGCCCCAGTTAGAGCAACAGAGGGCAAAGGGGCTCCTTTATTGAGGGATATGATAGACTGTTTGTGAGCCACGGTAGGGGCATGTTGGGGTTTGTTTGTGCAACCGAACTATGTGGGGTTTTTTTATATGCTTTTCACAGAATAAAACTATGGAACATTTAATCATTTCTTATTACTATTGATGAAGTGTCTACAGTTGGCACATATCACTATTGCTTTATTGCCTGGGTCTAATGTAGTTATATTACACTGTTCTGCATTGTGCTGTTAGAAACTTCTACATTTTTTCCAGAATTTCCCCTACAGTTAATTTTACAGATGAATGTTCCAAGTGGTTACAGGTTTGAGACAACACTAGTTTTGGAAAACATGCTTTTTTTTCTGTGTTGCTCAGTCGTAGAATGATGCAGCAAAAAAAAAAAAAAAAACGAAGGAAAGAAATCTGAGGCTCGTCTACTTTTGATTTGAATCACCAACATTTAAAGAGCAAACAGACCTATGTCCTCTCTCAAACCTATAGAAGAAATGTCTCTACATTAAATTATTTATGCAGTTAAAATATATAGTGTGTGTGTGTGACCCTACTTGACTGATCACCTTCACCAGTTCACTTTCTCCAAAGTCAACATATCTGTGCCTGCATGTTGTATATGTGCGTTTGTTTCTTCCGCCTTGCAAACAATGGCTGATTTATAAGATTACACATATTTACTCTGTAATCAGTGTGCACGTGTGTGTGCGTAAGAGAGAGTGTGGCGGCCGTGTGACGCCAAGCAGAGGATATTTATCTTGTTGCAGTGAATTCCCAGAGTTCTCCTCATTTTTTCCCTCTCTCTCTCTCTTACTCCCTCACTCACTTCTCCCTCTCTTTTCCTCTCCTCCCTCCTTCAAAGAGACTATTGAGAGAAAAGCAAACAGACATAGCAGGGGCAACACATACACACACTCCAACACACACGCACATACACGCAGGTACACACACACCGCTGCCAAGGGTGTGTTTGTGGGCACGACTTATTCAGTGCGGTTTTTGGAGCTTGAGCAGTTTGTGTACATGAGAGCGTGTGTGTTCATGTTTATGAAAGTGTGTTATGTGTGTTTGTATATGTTTAAGTAAGTGTGTACGGACGGTCATATTACAAAGCTACCAGTATGTTTGATGGGATTAGCAATCAAAGTGAACTGGGACTATGTTATCACTGCTTGCATCACAATAGCACTTTCATTCACCTCCTTTACTTTAAGTTAGCTTGTTATCTTTCAATGAGCTTTCGGCTTTTACAGTTGTAGGATTATGGAATTTGGATTCAGCCTGCCAAAGCTCCTTAGCTCCAAATTAGTGTCATTTTCACTGGGACCACAACCAAAACCATCACCTCAGACCTGGCTCTGTGTGTGTGCGCGTATGTGTGTGTGTGTGTGTGAGTGTATGTTTGTCGGCTTCTCAGGTCTCTCTGGTCTGGACTGCATCAAGTGTGTGGTTCAGTTTTGGACAGGAGGGGGGCGGATGGTGTGTGAACAGGTTGTGTTTCTCTGTGTGTATTTGTGTAAAAGAACATGTATGCACTTATGTGTGTCAGTCTGTAAGTGTATAAAACTTTCTTCTCTTTTTTTTCTGTCAGAAGAAAACAGTTCTCTTTATTTTCAACAGCTTTTCTTGTTCAGGAAAAGGAGTTTATGCAGTTATGCAACTGTGTTATGGGACATCACTAACACCAGCAGCATAGTGTCATAAGCAATTCATCTTATTTGAATGAAACTGTACCTCAAAATATTATTTTTTACATTTTGGTTTATTTCCCCATAAAATCATTCTATTAATCATCTTAAGTTTCTTCTACTTAGAAACACAAGTTCCCCTGCCGTGTTAAAGTCCCTCTTCGGTCATTGCTTAAACTTGCAAAACTTCATTTCTGTCAGTCAGTTACATATTTTGAAGTATTTTTCCATTAAAATAATCCCTTCCTCCCCCCAAAATTGCTTAGATTTAACTTTACACAGTTGCTTCTTCTGAAATTCCCACCTTGCTCTCCATTCAACCCTTCACTGCTCTCTGCAGCTCAAGCAGACCAGCTCAGCTACAACTTTACTCAAACACTGTAAAACTACTCTGTGCAACACAATGGCAAACTGGGATATCAAAATAATTCTGCCATACATGTTGAGATTGGTTTGCTCTGTACAAATATCCCAGAAATCCAACTTTGTGTTTTGAGACTGTCATCAGTACACAGCATTTTTAAACTGAAAATGTTCTGTGCTGTTCCATGCTGTTGCCTGCTTATTTCTAACATGGTGTATATTTTTGCATATAAAGAAACCCAAAATGTTCGTGTTAATAAGGTAAAGCATTTGAAAGGGAAAAAAATGTGATTTAACTGAACTTAGATTCTGTTAAACAATTGTAAAAAGATGTATTTTATGGTGTACAGTTCATTATTAGGTTTTATTTAGTCACACTGATGAATGTTACAGACTTATTTTCCATCAGTTCATTTGATTTAAATTTAATTGAAGTTAATTTAAAAAGTCAGTCCTTTATTTTACTTTCAGAGGAGCAGCCATTGAAACCATTGTGTACTTACTGTAGAACAAAGCGCTGTGACGCTGCTTCTAGTTATTCAGAATTCAATACTACTTATAACATTCATTATGATGTTATTTTTGTAATGTCTGCTGTCTTTAAACTACGCAAAAAGAGACCCTGAAGATTCGTACCTCTCCAGTAATTCATGCTGGGAAGACTTCATATATATTTCCACTTGTTTAAAAATGGAATGAAATAATGCTCAGCAGTTTGTTTATTCAATTATTTCAAGTTGAAAGACCTCAAGTTTTAAAGTGATCTGAAAATGAAAAGATATTTCAATTTGAAATAAGTAATTAACAAACCTGGTGTATTTACCGTATATTCATTTTGCAAGAAAACATAAGTAAAATTTTCACAATTCTGACATGGTGTGTACAAGTGTAATTACAACCTGAGCAGAGTTAAACAGTGAAAGAAAATGACAGCAAAGAGTGAAGCCATAATATAGCAGAGGAAAAGAAACAAAGGGGAGAAAGGGAGAAACAGGTGGAAAATAGAAGGGAACTTGCTTGGCTCTACAGCTGCAGGGATGTGTGTGTCTGTGTGTGGTGCTAATTTGTAGTCAAGATCTGAGTTTTGTCTGCCAAGATTAGACTGCCTTGTTTTGGGCTTTGACCACAGTCAGACAATGCATTATTACTCCACACACAGTCATGTTTCCATGACCTCAGAGGACATTACATTGACTTACATTAACTTCCTGGAGACCTCACCTAACCCTGACCATGACTACTACTTGCCTAACCCAAACACTTCCCCTACCCGTTAACCTCAACCTGACTTTACTTTAACTTTAAATGATATGAGATTCAAGATTTACTTCATGGAGACTTGAAATTTTCTCTAAAAGGGAGACACGTCCCCACAATGTGCTCGTGTAAATAGACTATTGGCTCCACAGCATGAGTAATGCAAGTGTACACACACATAAACACAGCATCAGAAAACAACAACCACGACATTCTCACTGTCCTATCCGGTCATATTTTATCCTGTTAGGCAGTGACAGAAATGAAAATGAATGCGGCTGCATGTTTAAACAGAGCAGCGCTACATGCTTGGTGGTTTCCTGTGGCATGCTAACCAGCTTGGGAAAATTACATTTAATTTTACATAATTTTTAGCCCTGCAACTGATGCTCTTTTTGAAAGAGATCCTTTTGGGCAGTTCATAGATCACTGAAGTAACAAAAAAAATCCAGACCAACCATAAAGGGACATCCTGTTGTATCTCTGCTGGAGGCAGACGTATGGGATGTCAACCTCTGGAGTCAGGGTTTTGGCACCAGAAATTTACAAGTCACATGAATTTGGTGAAGTTACATTACAGCACTTGGAGCAATTTTGTCTGTGTAAAAAAAAATAGTACATTACGTCCCATTTGGAGTATATTCACTATAGCTGTTTCTTGTAATATAAAAATTCTGTCGCATTATTTCTGATTTCTTCTGCGTAATATCAGTCATGGCAACAGTGTTGCTGGTTAGTGGTTGCAATGCCCTGCTGCTTTAATTTATGATAACTAAATCATATTTCTCATGTCATCTAACATTGATTTACTGTAGTTAATTATAAGTGGAGTCATGCAGAGTCTGAGAACTTCCTTGTGTAACAGCCATCCTCTATTTATCGCAAAGCAACTGTGCAGATGGATACATTATTTTAATTACATTTTTTATTATGCTGTGAAATGTTTTTATACTAAAAAGTTTTCTTCGCCTCTCTTCTATGTTCATGAAATGTAATAAACAACATTGATCCAATGGCCGCTGGGCAGCAGACACAGTTCATTCATAAAGTGAAGCCTTTCATTCACAGCATTTGACCAGATTTCAAACACTAACAGCCTGCTAGCAGCTGGCAAAAGGGCTACAGCATCTGTAACATCTCAACAGAGTTATGTTGCTTTTAAAGTCAGTGATCGTTCTTTATATTAGTCATCCTTCTGCTCGTTTCTCCTGCCATAGTTTCCGCATGAAGCAGCAAACAATAACAGGCTGACAACAAACGAAGGCTACACTTTCATAGAGACACAGACTCTTGGCTTAAACGAATAAATAATTTTTTAGCACACATAAAAACTGTAGAGATTTTATTTTTTATGCAGCAACAATAATGTGTAGTTTTCCAGACCTGCTCCACTGCAAAACACGTAACTTACAGGTAAAGTGATTGACACTGACAATGAATCTGTCATCTAGCTTTCGACTCTGATCAGAAAAATATCTGCGAGGCTCTTGTTGTGTGTCAAGTTAAATTTGTAGTAAAAATTACAAATATTAAAAGCAGATCAACCAGATTAGATGTGATCCTGCAGGAGAATGCCTGCTGGACACACAGCTGGACACACATCTGGTTTTGCATGATTTTGTGTGTGTGTGAGCCCAGCATCGTGCTCACTCTTGATGCATATGTTCATCTTTACCAAATGTCCATGAACATGTGTGTGTGTGTAACTATGTATGTATTCATGCAAACAACCTGCCGTGTGTGATTGTGCACTGTATGCGTGTGCACGTGTGCAGCCTGGGAGGTTAGTGTGAACTGTTAATGATAGGCCACTGTGTGTGTGTGTGTGTGTGTGTGTGTGTGTGTGTGTGTGTGTGTGTGTGTGTGTGTGTGTGTGTGTTTGTGTGTGTGTAATGAGTACAGAGAAGGGTTCTGTGTGATTATAGGCCTCTTCTTAGGACCAGAGAGACTAAATATGGCTTCAGACTAAACACTGTACCCCCACACACACATATGCTCACACACAAATGCTCACACACCACACCACAGACCACATACACATTGGCAACATACAGCACATATGAAGAGAAAAGTCTGAAAATAACTTGAGGATATTTTTATGATCAGACAGGACAGGAGTTATCTTTGCCCAGTGTGTTTCTTCTCTCTGTCCATCTGTGTGGAGTCTGACTTACACATCATTAAGTCCTACAGTCCGGTCCTGAGTTGTGTCATCTGTTTATTCGTGATTGTTTTGTAATTGTAGCATGAGCATTTACACTTTAATCTGAAGGCTTTGATTTCAGAACGCTGCGTACATTTGAAGAAAACTTTGATGCTTATACATTTGCTTATTAGTTTAAATTTACAGGGAATTTCCACACTGCAAAGGTCCGTATGTTGCAGATTTGAAAACGTGTTT
The DNA here is from genome assembly GCF_022539595.1 of Amphiprion ocellaris. Lineage (NCBI taxonomy): Eukaryota > Metazoa > Chordata > Actinopteri > Pomacentridae > Amphiprion > Amphiprion ocellaris. The sequence goes on from NC_072774.1 coordinate 17,189,999, forward strand.
CTTACCCACCTCAGTATATTTTTCACCTAATGACTAAGAAAAGTAGAAGTCTGCACGCTGTCATTCGTAGGTAGTCACTAAGCAGGAGTCTAACATTTAGTCCAGAATTATCTCATGACATTCATGGGACATTAAGATGGGACAGCATAGCAGTATACATTAAAACAAGAGAAGAAATTGAGGAACAGACTAATATAACAAGATATCCAGAATTCAGTGTATTTTGTTCATTTTAACTGCTTCTAATAACTGTTACAGCTCTTAATTCAAGAGTCAAGCTTTGCATAGCCACATACAGTCAACAGTTCTTAGAAGAACGTTGTCTTTGTTATGGTAAAGATCATCAGCGTAGCTTTAAAAGGAAAATAATGAACTCCATGTCAGTTTAACTGTCAGCATTCAGACCCTGAAATGACCTACACTTTGTAATTTACGATGACTTGAGACCTGACATGCCCCTAGCAGATCTACTCATTTGTGCCAGCAACAGATACAGTCTCACTCTGCTGCAGAGCTCTGCCTGCTTTGATCTATTTTGATGTATTTGATTTAATCAGGACCAGTTTAATGTAGTGCACCCTGTACATTTGATTTTCCTCTCAGGCAGCCGAGAGTCTGTGTGTAACAAAATGTGTGTGAGGCAGCCATGTCAGTGTGTTTTCCTGCACCACTGAACTCTTCGACGGGCCAGCAGAGTTCATATATATTTTGGCTTTTGAGGAAGGTTTAAAGTAAACACACACATGCACACACACATTCAATTTGCAGCTGTTCTAGTGAAATGGGCTCTTGGGTTAAGTCACATCAAAAGCTATTAATGCACTTCTGCTAACTGTATGTGTTGTTATGCATGCATGCAAAGTCTCTTTGGGAGGTTGTCTGGGTGTGTTTGTGTCAGGACTGTGTGTGTGTGTGCGCACACTTCAGCCTGAATTGATTTAAGTGCCTCACTTTAGGGCATGAGTGTGTCGGTGTATCTGTTTGAACTCTGACCCCAACCACACTTCCAAACAGCTGTATCTGAAGTGTGCATGTGTGCGTCTGCATGTGTGTGTGTGTGTGTGTGCGCGTTTCAGACCTACATCCTCCTTCTCCACCTTTGAGTTTCCTTTCACCTGGTCTGACCTCCACATGCAGAAGATGTGATGTCACTTCCAGATGTTTCCAGCAGTTCCACTGTAGTTTGATTACAGATTTTCAGTGATATATATTTAAAAAAAAAAAAAAAAATCAAGTTTTTTCACCAGGGATTGAAACCTGCTTTTTCATGACTGTCTACTCTCAGATTTACCAAGAGCTTACACAGCACACAATCCGAATGCAGAAAGTTAGTTTTTTTTTAATTGAAGGTGTTCTGGGAAATGTAGGAAATTACAACCTCAAGCAAAAGTGTCATAGAGGTGATGTATAAATGAACTAATTAAATAATTTACACTCAGGGTTACACATATTAGATTTTTCAGCTGTGTAGTCCTGATAGAAAAAGTCATGAAATCTGATAAATCCTCTGAGAATTTTTCAGGAATATAGCAGGACATATTTTCAAACTTTTAACGCCTTTATTGCATCACTTTGCTTTTCAGCCAAACTGGAGTGTAAAAGTGTGAAGGAAGAACATTTTTATGACATATATATGCTTTTCATTAGTTAGGTCTCAGTTTAACTTTTGTGACGATGATGTGTATTTGGTGGATGTCTTTCTTATGGCCGCTTGCACTTCACAAAAATATTAAGACAGCCCTCATGAAATTTTCCTTTTCTTGAAGTGCATGTTTGTTTACAACATGTTCAGAAAATAATTAGAACGTATCTATTAACAGCTGTTAACAGCCTTGTTCATCCTAAAATTTTTGATGGATAACAAAACACAAGGATCACAATACAGTATAAGGACCGTAAAGACCTTTATAAGGTTTTTTTTTAATATTCTAAATGAATAACTAATAAGTATTAGTCTTTTTTCTTGATTTAACTTGACTTACCAACCTTAAAAAAGATTGCTCTGATTAAAAAGGATCAAATAATCGACTGATTGCTAATGCACTTTTCTTTTAAAGTCCAACAAAAGTCTATTTCTGATTTTGAGTTCTTTAATGTGATATTGCCTTTTTTGGAAATACCATAAATATAAGTGTAAACTCTTCTTGGGCTAGATTGCCAAATACCAAATTGTAAATTTTGTCTATTTCACACGTGGTCATAGTTTCAGAAGTCAGCTGGGAAAAGTGCTGCTCTTGCGACACCATAGAGAATCGTTAAGGTGCCAGGTGTGAACACTGATCTGTCTCGAACTTACGTGTAGACACAATCTATATATTTCTGGATACAAGATAAGCCATCTAATCACAACCAAAATCTCGAGTCCAGCCTCCACCTAGAACCCCTTCCATCATCCAGCTGGACCAACCAAGCCCAGTCATTATTTCATCCCTGGGTGGGCCTTTGCTCAACCAGGCAGCATATGTATGCGTTTGAGGTCACTTCTGAACCTGTCGAGGTCAGCTCCCACAGCCTGGGGCTACCAGTGGCCTGGGACTCAGCCTGGGTGTTAATCCCAGGTTGGGTGTCACTGTGGTGGGTCACACTCTGTAATTTAGTCCCCTGCTCTGTCTGGGGCCTCCGGGCCCCTCAGGACCACCCAGCACACTGCTGCAACTGCTGACCTGTGTGTGTGTGTGTGTGTGTGTGTGTTTATGCTTCACAGAGAGGAAGAGAGAATGTGGATTTAAGCTTTTATTAAAGTTTTTTGTCTATACTTTACGATGCGTCTTTACATGTATGCAAGCAGGAGATGCAGGAAACTGTGTGTGTTATTGGAAGTGTGTGCATTTGCATCCACACACGTGTATCCTGCTTAAATGTGGTTTGATGATTGTGAGGATTGTTGTCTTTGTATTGGATAAGATTTGTGTGTATGTGTTTAGAGCTCAAACCTAAATTTCTCTTAATAATGTGTTTACTGAATGTGTTTTTGAATAATAGAATATTGAGCTGCATGTTTGATGTTTAAGTTACAAGAGTTAAAAGCCTTTTTTTTTTTTTTTTGGCTTACCAGCACTCAAAAAACTGAAAGTCAATCACTTTTTCCCCTTTGATTTCTCCTCAAGAGGCTTTAAATTTGGAGAAATGACCTTATTCAACGCCCAACTCTTCACAGAAGCCAGTGAAATATTAAACAATATGACTCCATATTTATTTGTTCCCTTTACATGCTATCAAAGTATTTTTGATTTTTTTTAAGTGATTTTTATAAAAAAGTTGGCTTGGCATACTAGTATTTAATATTTTTGAAATGTGAATATCTTTACTAAGATTTAAAACAAATTCTTTCACCTTTGATCAGAATGCTATATGAAAAAAATAACTATTTTATAGCTGACAAAAAAATATGAATAAGCAAATGAAAAACAAGCATTAATAATCTTTTCATCATGAGATTAGTGAACAATCAACTATTTGTTTCTGTAGTTATGCCCTTTTTGGGTCAGTGGTAGATGCTGTGTTGGAGTTGCCTGCGTGTGTGTGTGTGTGTGTGTGTGTGTGTGTGTGTGTGTGTGTGTGTGTGTGTGTGTGTGTGTGTGTGTGTGTGTGTGTGTGTGTGTGTGTGTGTGTGTGTGTGTGTGTGTGTGTGTGTGTGTGTGTGTGTGTGTGTGTGTGTTGTGTACATAGGCTTCTTCCAGGCAGTGTGTTTGCATTTTCATCTGGCCATATTTCAGACTCTGACAACTGAAAAAGAGACATATTCATTATGAATTGAAGGAGGGGAGTGAGAAGAGCGATTGAGGGCAGGTCTCTCACACACGACCTATCAGCGGAGAATAAAGCTCTTTGTTCATAACCGTGTGAACACGCGTGTCAAAGAAAAGCAGAAGGCCTCTCTCACTCGGCCTCGCTGTCCCAGGAAAAACACAAGAGTTCAGCCGACTCTTTGACGGAGCAGGACAGCCTCATAAATCACACCGCCGTGTTTTAGCAGCCGTCTGTACCGCTGAACGACGGCCTGTTAAAGCATCTCTGACAGCCTTGATTGGTGAGGAGGTCAAAAAAGTAGACTTTGACTTTATTTTTTAACCAAAGAAACCACATACACCTTCTCACTTATTGTATTTTTCCATGTAAGGTGTTTAGCTCTCACTTAAACTCATCTAGATTACCTTGAAGAGAGTGGAAAAAATAGAACAAGCATCAATGACTGGATCTCCAGCATCTATCATTCCTGGTCAAGTAATGTTTGGAATATTATGAGATTTAATAGCTATTCCCAGTAGAGCCGATCAGTAAATAATATTTTTGGCCAATACCTTCTTTTCCCCAACTTGTCTCCTAGTAGTTGATCAGTTGTTTGACAGAAAAAACATTTTAATAGTTTTTAAGATCTTGGCGGTTAAAGTCATTATTGAAGCACATTCTCTGCTTGCAGCTACTAACAAATGACAGTTTGCTTCTGCTCTCTCTCTCTATTTTATGCCACTGTAAGCTGAATATCTTTGGGTTTTGGACTGTTGGTCAAACAATACAGGACATTTTAAAGCATTAAAGCATTTCTTAGGAGCAGTTTTGTGATAACAGCGGCCCTTTAGAGCTGTGTTTCATGTGCAAAATGTTGCCTAGATAAATGAATAAAGGTCTGCCCAGAAAATCTAACATCCACAATATCAGTGGTTTGTGTATAATAATAACTCTGTTAGTGTGGACATAATTTAAAGCTATTGGCTGTTTTGTATTTGTCACTCCTCAGTTCAGTACCTTGCCACATTGCATTTAGAAGGTATTTCACAGATGTGTTGCAGTGCCCCTTTATGCCAGGTTTTGTTCCTATGACAACAATTTCTTCGCAACATATCAACACTTTAGCCACTGTTGTGTAGTAGATATTATTGGTTACCTAAACAGGAGAGACAGTGATGACACCAGAGTATTTGGGAAAAGGTCTTCAATCTTCAGTGAGAGCGGCTGCACTGTACAAGATTGGACAGAATGTAGAGTTACTGTTCCATATAAGCATTCCTTGAGCTGTCATCCAGATAAGGGCGAGTCATTGATAACAGTGATACTAAACCAAGAGAACCAGTGATTGCAGCTTGCATTCTGGTATATTTTCTGCCCCTATGGATGTATAAATTGTTGTTCCTGTCCCTTCTTCAATATACCTTGCTGGAAATTATTGTTGACCAAGAAGACATTTTCTTTTATCTGAGCATGTAATAAGCTGGTGACATTAGGTAAACTGTCCTCTTGAGATTTGATAGTTATACTGAAAATAGATTGTATGCGTAACTGGTTAAGGGCACAGTTTTGCTTCAGTCTATAATAAAGCTGTGGCATATTTATGTTGGTCAGTGATGTAAGATGACAGGGGCTTGAATGCATCAGGTTCACTGAAGCACCAAAAAAAGCAGTGAAATTCAATAGCGATACTTTTCTTTGAGACATGGTAATTAATAATTACCTTTAACCAGACTGGAACAACATAAAGAGTAGATATGAAGATGAAGAACATAGAGGATGAGAAAGTCAGAGGAGGTCGTGGTTATAAGGTTGATGCGTTTCAAAGCTTTCCACAGCAAATGATAAACAGTCAGTGGTTGGATCGGGTTGGGTTGCCAGATCCTATCACGTAACCTCCCCCTTCTCCTCTCTCTCAACTCTCCATTGAGATTTGAGTAAACAATAATCTCTTTTTTTCTCAATTTTTTTTTGTCTCCATCTCATTCTTTGTCTCTTTTCTGTTTTTAAGTTTTTTTCTTGCTTCTCTCACTCTCCTCTGTCTATTCCTCTGTCGTTGTCTGTCCTCCTGTCTTATCAGTGGGAGTGTAGACAGACCATGCTATCAGTATTGTATGCATGTGCTTGTTTTGACCACAGACAATAGTGGTTACTGTCTGTCTGTCTGCCTATCTATCTATCATACACTGGGAAGAGTCAGTAGATGAGATGAGTTGCTGATCACGCCGTCACTCGTCCGCCAGATTGCTCTGTCTCCACTGTCTGCCACTTGTTTACCTCCCAACATATCATCTACCTCACTGTCTCTTGCTGTTTCAATGCTGTCTGCCAGAACTTGACACAGGCTTTTTAAAAAAAGTAATCTTGATTATTGACTTTTCTTGTTTTGTTTTGTTTTGTTTTCCCACACGTTGCTAATTAGGAAGTATGGATGTCAATGATTAATTCTTGATCGATTAATTACCATTAATAATTGAACCGTTTATTTAAAAAAAAAGAATAAACTGATAAGTCTAAAGTAAGAAAACAAGGCAAAAATTTTGCTGTATTACCTGGTTGCACCACCAGGTGGAGCCTATTACGTTTTAATACTGTAACAGCCCCAGACGGCTACACGTTGTGGGGGGTTTAGCTAACAACGGGGCAACATGACAAAGATTTCTGCGTGTCTTAATGGCCTCTGACCAGCACTCATTTATGGAAAATAGATGGGGTTTACCATGGATGCATTCCTATAGGAACACACTAACATACATTTTGTGTTTAATTCCATGTGCCTGATGACAAAATAGTAATATCAACTTAAATACTTAATCTGTGTTATCAGTAATCAGTTATTGATCTGATTTTTTTGAAGTTAAAAAAATGCATCCCTATTTAAGATATTATATTGAATTAGTACTCACAGACAATCTGACCAGAAGAGGATCTAACAATAAACCCCAAACATTACAAATAATGTTATGTTATACCCAACAAGCAAGCCAAAGTAAGTCACAGTGCATAGTTAATAGCCACAACTAATACTCCTGTTTTCCTAAATGAAATACAGATGATTAGAAATGCAAAAGCCAAGATGAAAAGGGCTATTTTTTTGGAAAGGGACTAAAGACATCAAGTATTTGGAGTCTCTGTTCTCTGTGTGTTTGTGCAGCATGATATTGTAAGCTAGTGTCAGTTTGTACTGTTTAGGTTAACTCCCTGCAGCCCTTTGTACGCCCCTGCAGTGTTTTTTTTTTTTTTTTTTCCTGTGTGTGTGTCTGCAGGTGTTTGGCAGCAGACGTTAAGCTCTACAACAGCTGAAAGGAACTTAAACGAAACACATATTTCGATATCTGGGCCTCACTACTTGAAATGAAACCGTGAATCTGTTACTGCGCTTTCATTACTAAGAAAATGTGGTGCTGGCGGGGAAAGGGAAAGTTGAACGGATGTGTGTGTAGGATCATGAGTGTGTGTGTGTGTGTATGTTAATGAGTGATAGTGTGTGTATTTAAGACTTCCAGACTGTGTGTTTGTGCCTGTAACTGTATCCATTTGTGAGTGTGTCTATTAGTCATCCTTTACAAGGAAATGGGCTCTGTATTTCCAGCCGCCGTTAAACTGAGATTCTAATTGGCTCTTTAATTAAGACACGGAAACACTGAGCCTGAACACACACACGTGCACACACAAACATAGTCATCTATAGCACATTCATTTGACCCCAACATGAACCTTTTTCGGCTGTTTGCTTTACTTCTTTCAAAGTTCTTACTCCTCTCCTCACTTCTTTCAGTTCATACCTCTCTCACTGTCGTTCTGTCCCCCTTTCTGTCTCTCTCTTTATACATCAGTCCTCATACTTCACTGTCACCCTCTGATCTCACACTCTCCCTTTTCCCTTGTAAACATGTAAATATTTTTATTGTTTCTACCTCTCTTTCTCTCTCTGTCCTTGCTTCTCGCTTTGTTCGTCAGACGTACCATCATCCTCTGGCGTAGGAGGGATGTGTTCTGCCACGTTGCTTTCTGCCAAACACACTGCTGTCATTTTCCACAGATATCGCAGCTTTGTGTGTATTTCTATTTTGTGTAAATGTGTGCACATATGTGTTTCACTGTGACTGTGTGGGTCTGTGAATGAGTGTGAGTGTGCGTGTGTGTGAGTGTGAGCGGCTTGGAGTCCATCCATGTTGTTTGCTGTGGCTTACTGAACAGGAAACATCTAATCTGTCGACTCTGTGGAAGATACACTCACACAGAAACACACACACACAACAAAAAAACACACTGCGCTTTGTTTCTCGCCTGTGTAATTTTGCCTGAGGATAAAACTCTGGCAACAAATAATTTTATTCCATTCTCCCATGTGCAGAGATGTTGACTTTTACTAACCTTTGCTGATATTTGACAGAAACACATTTAGGTTTTTGGCTCAGCATTTACTTTATTGCCTTTCTGACTTCACCGCTGATATCTGAAGTGGTACACAAGAGCTATTGCTCAAGCTGAGTGTTAAATAATGCTATAGCTTTTTAAAACCGGACAGGCACAACTTCTGCACCAAATGTGCAAGTGTAACATATCACAGAGCAAGGACAGAGTGAAGGGAGCATTTATGCACTCGTAGGCAGCACTTTTCCTCCAGGTTTTGTAGCCAAAGTTTGACCAAATCGAACTTCGGCAATGAATATGTCGACTTCTGTTAGCAATCCAGTATTAATCGGGCATTGACAGAGGGTGTGATTCCCCACACACTGTCTAAGTTGCAAAAATACATTCAATCATAATGTTTTGATGCAAAACCATCAGACTGTATAGCACCCTTTCCTATGCACTTCTTGCTTGAACTAGATGTACGAAGAGTTCATTTATCTGAAATTAAAAGAGAGCATAAATTATGATAATGGTCATTTTACTGTAGAGACAAACTGAATAGGGCCTAATCTGGTGCATCTCTGACCTGCTGTTATTGATTAATTCTGCTTTCTGTACACTTTGGGAACTGGGAATACAATCCCAGGCGTTGCAAGAAATATCACAGAAGACATGGAAACCCAGTTAGAGGACAAATACTGTGATTGTTTACTTTCCAATGTAGCAGAGAGCATCCTAAGTATATGTAAGTGCTAAAACAAGGTTAAAAGGACTTTCAAAAGTTTCTTGAAGTTGTCTCTCTCTCTGAAGGTCTCTCCAGCTGTTTCAGATAAGAAGTGAATCATCTTTCTAGAAAATCAAACATGTCCAGTTGCGTTAACTTTAGCAATTAAATATACCATTTCCTGGATACCTGACAGCAACCTGTATTTGATTTGTATTAGGGTGATGATTTGCATAATGTCCTCCGCCCTATATGCTCTCAAAACACCGCACTGAGACATGCTGCTACAAATATAGTTTATAGGATGCAGTATATAATATTAGACAGCATTTCCCAAGTTTCCCCAGCAGATTTTACTTCGTCCTTTATCTGGATGATTGTGAAGTGACCCCAAAAACACGAAGAGCCTGTATTTCTATTTCTATCTATTTCAGGGTTTGCACTCTGCTTCTTGCCTGTGTCTTGAGGTTCAGGCCATTAAAATGATTGGTTAAGATAAGGGAAAGATGGATGTTCTGATCAGTAGTTCAAACTGTAATCAAACTCTTTCCTGTGCTTCAAGTCAGTGTCATTTTTTTTAAGTATTTAACAAAGAGCTGTGTTTTCCTTAAATCTTAACCAAGTGCTTTGAAGTTACCGTAACAATAACCATGAACATGTTAATCATATCTAGGTTGCTATGAGTAGATATTGTTGGTAGTTTAAGTGAAAAAATGACATTTTGTAGAAGCGTTCAGTATGAACATTACCAACTTTACAGATGCAGTGCTGTACAAAAATTTTTAGCCCTATAAATTTTTCAATTTCCCACTCCCAAATTCACACACATACAGCCAAAAATACAAAGCACTACCTTCAGGGACAAGAATAATAAGAAATCCTGCAACAGATGGTCTGGCCCCTACAGAGCGCCGATTTCAACATCATCCATTCAGTCTGGGATTACTTTGCAATTATCAGCGTTCTGACTCGCCCTTGGCAGTCTAGATGTGATATGCAAATCGCTGTTATGTCACTCAACAAGCACACTACACAAAGCTCAGCCAGTAAATATTTTAGGCCTAAAGAGGTTGTCAGTGATTCTCACAAGTTGTGCATAAATGAAACTTTAAGTGCTATCTTATTTATAACTACATATTGTTTATAATTGTTAATTAATGCAGGTTACAGAGATTTGCTTAGAATTTGAACCTAACTGATAACTGATTAAAAGACACATAATCAAGACAGCATGTTTCAAAAGTATCTAAATATGATTTGTAGGGATAAAGGTTGGTTTATGAGATTGTAATGTGGAAAACATTGACTCAGTTCTTTCTTACAGTCAGAAGCTAAGCCACTGAGCTAGGATACTAAAAGTCAAACATACTGAGATTGAACTCTGTTAGTCAAGGGTTTCAGCTTTTTTTTTCTTCAGTATTTTGAACCCTGTGCAACAAGCCCTGCCTCAGATTTAACCTCACATTTTAGTTTTGTTGTTTGTTGGTCTTTTCTGTTCTATTTTTAAGCATTCAACCAGCTTTCTAAATGTTTTTTTTTCTCCACAGGTTGCTACTTGTAGTTATCAAACCTCATGTGGTCCATCGGCTAAAATGACTTAATTTATACCACAGCTACGTAGTTTGTGTATGCATTCGTGTGTGTTTTTGTGTGCTCTAAATTGTGCACGTCCACAGATAAAGCTACCCATGATTTCTGTTTGTGTTTTTTCGGTGCATTTGTTGTGGCTTTCGTACATGTGTGTGCATAGCTTAGTGCATTTGTGCATGAATACATAAACCTGACTGCTTGTTTGTGTGAGTGTGCATCTGTGTGTGGTTTGTAACTCTCAGAATAACCTAAGATCCTGGCTGGCGATAGAAGCTGTTGCTCTCTGTGCTTCAGAGGTACAACAAGATGAATGGAAGGATAGAAGAGTGTGTAGAAGAGGGATTCTTTTCATCCTCACAACACTGACGTCCAATTTTCAAGGTGATGGTTAAAGGACCAGTCTAAGAAGAACTGATGTCACAAAGTTGCACCTTGTCATTGAGATGTAAACCAGGCTTAAGCGTGCAAGATGCAGCAGAATGTCCCTTTTATGTGTTTTGAATAGAGTCCAGACTTTATTGCAGACACGTCAGGAGGTTGTGACCCCTGCAGCTTCAACTGCAGGTTGTTTAAGGTCACCAGTCGTTCAGCTGCTGACATACAACTAACAGCTACTGTGTGTGTTTGTGCTGGTACATGAATAGATGAGCAGGTTTGTCTCTTTTCTGAAGGTGTGTTCAAAGCACCATGTGTGTTCATATCCTCCTGAGTGTGTGTGTGTGTGTGCGCAGTGCTCACTTCATCTGTCCGTATATCATACATCCGTATGTGTTTGTGTCAACTTTTGTGCAAATTTTGGATCACATATGTTCTTATATCTCTAGTTCGTGTGCGTGTGTTGGTGTGTGTGTATGCGTGTGTGTGTGTGTGCGTGTTCAGGCTAAATGTGTCTTTGTGTTCTCTCAGCTGGCATCAATCAGAGTGTGTGTGGAGCCGAGCCGCTGCCAACAATGGAGCCCTTCACTGGACCTGGAGCCTTTTATCAATACACACACACACACATACACTCTGAGACCCCGAGGGGAGGGTGGTTGGGGTCGTGTGTGTGTGTATGTCTAGAAAAGGATGAAGATAGTGTCTGTGTGTCTGTGTGTGTGTGTGTGTGTGTGTGTGTGTGTGTGTGTGTGTGTGTGTGTGTGTGTGTGTCTGTGTGTATGTGTGTCTGTGTGTTGAAACTGCACATGGGGGTATCAAGAATTCATGCACTGGGAGTTCTGTGCCTATTTCTTTGTACAAGAACTTTATTTATCCCCAGAAGGGAAATATAATATTGGTCAATATATTAGTCTTATGTGGACTACTTTGGAAATACACTTTGAGCGTTAGGACATTGTGGGAACATTTGGTGTAATTGTTTTCAATAACTTTGCCTGCATGATACCTGAGTTTCAGTGATAAAATACTTTTTTTGCAACATTAGTTTACTGAATACAAAGTCTCTTCATTCTTTTGCTTGCATTTAAAGATCCTGTCTGGTGAAAAGTAATTTTTTTCATTGTTAGGAAGTACGTATAGTGTTAATGCATGGATGAGCTTTCCCACCTTTAAACTGCCATGTACTGGTCTCTCCAAGGCAGATTTAAACATCAAATGTACTAATGAACTTGCAATTTGCAATTTCAGAATGAATTTCCAGCACAAACTTGCATGACTACATTACTGCAATATTACAACTTGCCATTCTGTAGCTTAAAGTGTTTGAGCTGAGTCATAGGTTAGCTAGTGAGCTCGAGCTGCCATGAGTAGCGAAGGCAAAGACTTTATAGATCCACCTACTCTGGAAGAGGCAACAGCACATAGATGCATCTAAGCCCTTTTTAAAAAGGAATCATTACCATGGGGGGAAAAAACTTTAATACAGACATGAGTGTTGAGGGGTTGCATCAACCTAAAAGGCTTATTGCATCAGGTGTAAATGAAGAAATCATAGAATTTGGATCATTGATTATCATCGTTTGTTAAAAAAGAAAACCTTTTAATGGATCGAGAATAATTTGCTAATAAGTCATCTGATAACCATCTAGTGCCACGTTTTGTGTTGCTACATTTTAGTCAGTATTCAGCAATGAGTCAGATTTGACACCCAGCCTTATTTGTGACACTTTTCTTTAAGGGGAGGTCAGACATGTGCTGAGGTTAGACTAGGCGGTTAGTGAATACATACAAATCTATGTGGGAAGAACAGAACTAAAGTTAAAAATGACAGTATTTGTAAGGATTATGTGTTTATTGATTCTTAAGTGTGTGTGTATGTGAATGTGTGGCTTACTTACAAGGTGTGAGTGACATGGCACCTATAGATGACCTCAGCCATGACTGAGGGCTGGAGACTCTTTGGGGTTACCACGGAAACGAAGGGAAGTGAATTGGAGTTTTGCCACTGACTGTTTACACTTAGCGTTCAAGTCTTGTATGGGGCACACGTTCTCATGTACCTATATGTTTGTAGTTTAGTGTTACACAAATCAAAACGGCTTACTTTGGCAATTGCTGTTTAACCCTGGCACACACACACACACACACACACACTTCGCTTCTGAGTCTTCCATCTCTGTTTTCGGAGTATCAAATGGCGAGTGCTGAATCCATTTGTCAAACAAACTGCTGGCGTACGTTGGCGCTCAGCCCTGCAGATCACTCATTTATCTGAACACACACTCATCCATTAGTCCCAGATCTGCTTTCACCTTCTTCTTTTTCTCTCTCTGTGCGTTCATCTCCTCTTCTCTTCCTTCATCTCCTGTTTCCCTCCCTTCGCGTCGTCCGGCTTGTCCTTTCTTGTTGTCTTCGTTTGCATCCGTCTTGCTTTGTCATCACTTGTTGTTGCAATGATGGAAGGATGGAGGGAGTGACCCCTTTGCTGAAGGTCAGACTCACCTGGTCCCACCTCACCTCATTCATGCGTTCACTTGCTTTCTCTTATCTACTGCTGAGCTGTCCACTTCAGTGAAAACTAGTAGAACTTAAGCTGTACTGCTGTTTTCCCTCATCTTCATTTCAAAATAAATATTTAATTTCTACCTGCTTTTGTCTGTGTTCCTGGATCCTGAGATTGTTGGCAAAAACAATTTAGGATGCTACTGTTGGAAAAACAGTAGCTTCCTGAAAACTCTGCTTTTTCCATGTGGACGTCAACCAACTCTAGGGGCAAGTTGTCATAGTAAGCTGACTGGGCATACACTGAGCAGTTTATTTGAACTCTGCTGAAATTCGTCCTTTCAGTGTCATTTATTTCTCCAGTTGAGAAAGATGCAATTCTGTAATAAACAGCCTTTAAATGGGATTTCCAGCGCTCTAACAAGGGAACAGTGGTGCAGTTTGTTCAGAGCTGAAATGTAATTCCAACAGACTACAAGAAAGAGCCCTGAAACACAAGGAATAATCATTTGAAGGATGTGCAAATCACGGGGCTAATGTTTATTTCCGGCTGTTTAGGAATATAATGTTGAAGGAATAATCCAAAAGAACACATTTTTAAAATGTGTGCATATTTAAAGGACTGGTTTAAAAGAAGGTTTTCAGGGCACCAAAGTCTGTAGTTTGGAAACATGGCATCGGAAAATGTGTAGCTTCCTCTTTCATGGACTGAAAGAGTCTATAAAAGTGTTCTCAATTCACTCATAATTCATTGCAGAGTTGTAGAAGTTTGTTCCCTAGTCTATTTAATGTTTTATTGGCAAAGCAGTGATTTTTCGGTGGAGTTTTCTATAGATGTACTACTGTGGGTATTGAATGCAAGCCATTGCAAATTCCCTGGATCCGATGTCGACTACATCTAACAATGTCAAGGAGTGAGTGTTTAATACTACAAAGAGAAAATTTAAAGGGAGAGTTCCTTTTAAAGAGCAGTTCTTGTTTTTATTAAGTTTATGGTTTGATTTCCACAGTTTTGGAGATCATTTCTATCTGTAATAATTCATTGCAGCGTCACAAAAGTCATGCAGGTCAAAAGCACAAGCTGTCAAGGGAAATGGAAACAAACCAGGTTTGCCACACTACGGAAGCAAGAGGAGAGTAAAAAAATGGATAGTTAAAATTGAACGGTTCCACTGCAGTTTACGTTACGAGCATTTTAGATTTTCAGTTGCACTGCCATTTTCTACCTTATTAACTTGAGTGAGGTTAGTGTCAAAAAACGATGACTAAAACCACTAAAAGATGACCTACTATTAAAGAACAATGAAGAAAAAATCAGCCTAGGAAATTAGCAATGTAAGGAATTCTTTAACTGTCATGTCTATTGTATTTCTTACTTTTTTTTTGTTTTGACTTTGGGTTTCAACTGATAACCCACCAAAGATTTTGACACACATACATGATGCACGCATTATTTTAAATTTTAAGGACACATATCAAGCCAAAAATGTAAAGGCAGTACATACAATGTTAACTATACATGTTTTAAAAATAATATATTGAGATCAATTTGTTTCTGACTATCGTAAGTGAGAATAAATTAGGCACCTGACAGAACAGACAGTGACAATAAGAGCTGCAGACTTGATGCTTGTAAAACTGTTTACACAAGTTGTGCAGTCAAGGCTCTGAGCTTTTTAGGATAAATGTGTGTGTTCTAGAAAAAAAGTGGCCCAGATCATCAAAACACGAAAGGACAATTCATCTTATTCCAATAAAAGAATCTACTTTTTGGGATGATAAATGCCCCGCTTTTGTGAAATAAAAAACATGCAGTGCTTCTTTTAGCAATCAGTTTTCTCGAGTCATCATGTTGTACTTGAGGCTTGTAAACTGATCGAAGTGTATTTGTACTATGTTTTATTTGGTATTTCAGTATTTCATAGAACAAAGTGAATCTGGATCAAAGAGCTGTTCACAGCCTCTTTGCTACAAAATGGTGATCAAATTCAGGTTTAAAGTTTTAAAGACACTAAGAAGCAGCACTTTCATGTGATTCGGTGTCATATAATTCCTGATGAAGTAAAATGTTGGCATCTGTTTATAGTATGGCAAGTTAAACAAGCAATAATTTATTCATGTTAGATTTTGCAGCAGCCAAGAGTGAATTTATACAGTAGTACATCATGAAGATACTGACAAGATGCAAACCATTTATTAAAGTGGTGATTCACTGACTTGTTTGCTTTCCAGGTGATGGCGCTGGCCGAGGCTGCAGAGGAGAACCGGGCACTGCTGGAGGAGGCGTTTGTCCGTCTGCGGAGCGCCACTCACCTGCTTGTGCTGCTGCTGTCGCTGTGGCAGGGCCTGACCCCCGATCAGACCGCCATCCTGGAGGCCACGCTGCTGCCGCTGCTGCAAGACACGCCACAGCTGGTACACACACACACACGCACACATACACTTACACACACATGCACATAGGAGGCATGTGTGCGAGGCCATTAACATGTCAGTGTCTGTCCATCCGTCTACAGCCTGCTCAGTAAACACAGCCCCAGCTTAAACACACACTGAAAACTTTTAAAATACATTAAGTACTTCTGGCCCCTGAGGAATACACACACACACACGCCTACACACACACACACACACGCACTCAATCACACACTCACTCTCTACCTCTCAACACTCACCTGCCAGCTCTGCGCTAAGAGTGTGTTCTGTGGTACCTGTTCATAATTTTAGCATTAAAGCTGTGTGTGCGTTTGAACAGACAGAATGAACACATGAATACACACAAGAGAGGTCAAGGTCACAGGAGGTCTCAGCTTGAATGGATGGCACATTACTCTTTAATCGGCCTCTGACTCAGACTTCTAGCTTTGTGTGCACGTATGTGTGTGTCGCTGTGTATATATTTGTGTGAGTGTGTTGTGCATGTTGCAGGGGAACTGGCTCTACATAAACAGTCGTGTTGACAGAGCTCCTCCATTTGCTGCAGTCAGACCACGAAAGATTTCTCACCCCATAGAGACTGAGAGTACCTCCGTGTGTGTGTGTGCGTGTGTGTGTGTGTGTGTGTGTGTGTGTGTGCGTGCACGAGTGTGTGTTAGTTTTTCCATAGCTCTGATCAATCCCCTGAACCTCTCATTACCAGTAAGTCTATTTCCAGCCTTCTCTGACAGACCAACACACATACACACAACTGTGCATAAAATATCTTACAGTACACACACACACATAAGCGTGCACGCACACAAACACACACACAGATCATAGACAGAAATAGGTTGAGAGGGTCAGTTGATGAGCCTCAAGGGGCTGAAAATGTAAGTGCGTGTCTGTGTGTGTGTTATTTTAAATGGGATTAATGGCATTAAATGAATTAGCAGTAATCAGGGTCACGTCCACAACATTTACACAAACAGGTGGACTGATGAACTATTTTCAGAAAACGCTGCATATTCTCCCATTCAGTGCTGTACCTAAAGAGATGGTGATGCAGCTTTTTTTTTTTTAAAGTCATCAGCACAATTTCCAAAATTTACAATTACAGTTATGACAGAAAACGATGGACTCAAAGTATCCCAAATTGTGGAACCAAAATCTCAGTTTCACACTAGTGCCACTTGTGTGCTGAACTGAATAGTGGGTGTCTCAGAGTGGATGTGTCCCATCACATCTTCATCTTGACTTTTGACCTCTCCTGTGTCAACGCAGGTGAGGTCATTCCAGGTGAGTGGGAGTCCGACCCTCAGAGAGCTTCCTTTCAGTGGGATAAATCCCAGGAATGTGACGGACGTGAAAAGTCCCAGAGGAGGACAGAGAGTTGGAGAGATGGATTAATGGCAGGCAGAGAAGAGTTAAAGGGATAATGAAGAGGAGAGGTGAAAGAGAAGTCAAGGAATGAATTTGATGCTTCATCTAAAGTCCAGCTATTTAAACATTTCTCCACTTCATTCATTTCCTGAACAAATGATTGACTGTAATTCATCACTCCCTCTTAATTTTTGATAGAAAATACATAAAGATCTTTTTGTTGGCTATCACTCTATGGATCTAAGTTGGATTCATCAAATTTGCATTTCAGTCTTGTGGTTTGCTGACTGGAACAGTGACTTTTCCTCAAAAATGCCACTGTCAAAATGAGTGTTTTTGGAGAACCTACTCGAGTAGTAATTTAAAAGTTTTGGCAATAAATTGATCAAATGTTGAGATATTTACCTAATAAATAACACAGTACAATGTAACTGATCTTTCCTTACATAAGTTTAAGAAAAGAGTTAGACATTTTGGCCTACACATCTGTATTATTTACATTCCTTGCAGAAAATTGTCTTTGCTTTGAAAGTGTAATCACCATAAATTAAGTGAAGCAAAATATAGTATTCAAATACCTACCTTCAGTTTTTCTTAATCAAGAAACACCATCGTGACTTCTTGACTATCAGTAAAATTACTGCTGTTATTCCATTTAACAGCTTGTGGAAATCAATGGAATTACTTTTCTGCAATCCTGCAACACTCAGTTCTTCTGTAGTTCTGCATTGCTAATTATGAAGTTGAATACATTCTTACTAATCTTTGCAAATTAGAGAGCCCAAAAGTGAAAAAAAGTGACTTTTTCATACTCACAAATTCTAATACTGTGGTAAGTCCTTAGTGGTCTAAATAGGCATATAGCATTTTAATCAAAGGAATGTAAGAGGAAACTGTTTATATAGTATTGTCTGTGCTCTTTGGGCTTGTTTTCATGAACTTTGCCACTGGAGTTGTAGTAATACTGTATAAAACAGAATATATGAAAGATCTTGTATTTGTCCTCCTTGTTATCTGTGTAGTTTCTCATTCATCCAGGTCATGGTTATCCAAAGTTGTTTAAATCAATCCAACTGGACTTTCAGAAGGTTCCTTGAAGACGTTTCACCTCTCATCCAAGAGGCTTCTTCAGTTGTCAGAAAGAAAGAAAGAAAATATTTAGATAGGAAGGTAAGAAAGGAGGAAGAGGAGGAGAAAAAAGAAGAGGGAGGAACTCTCGAGGAAATGCATCTGTGTGGTATCTAACGAAATGTCTCATTTGGTTGCAGCCAAGCAGAATGCCTCCTCCTTCTCATTTTCTTCATGCATTCCTTCTGCTTCTCTCTTTCTCTGTCTACTTCATCTCTCCTCTTACTTCAAGTGTTTCTCTTCTATTTTGACCTTTTTTGTCCTTTTTTCTTCAATCTCTTCTCCTTGCTTCATCAACTCCTCCCCCTGCATCCTACTTTCCTCTCTCATTCCTTCCCTCTATCGATATATAAATCTTTTTCTCCTTCTCTTCATCTCTAGCATCTTTGTTTTCCTTAATTTTCCATCGTTTGCTCTTTTTTTGCATCACCATCCTTATTTATATCTTGCCCTCTTGCTGTATGCTGTCATTTTCTCCATCCATCCATCATATTTTTTCTCTTCCTCACTTCCCCTTTTTCTTTTCTTCCTCTGCTTTGTCTGTCTCCTTGGTTTCTTGACTCTGGATTTTACCCTTTTCCCATGTCCATCCCTTGTTTCTTGTTCTTCTCCCTCCCTCTTTTGTCTCTTTTTCCATTTGTCAGTCTCTTGAACAAAATTGCCAGTGCTGTCTGTCTGGATTCTATTTTCACATGCCCCCCATATTCTCAGTCCTCTGTTTGTTTTACCAGAATCTGTCGTACAACAATAAAGCCAGCCTCACACCAGCTTCCTGCTCTCGTAACCAAGATATTCTATATAGTACTCGAAAGTGTTTCTTTAGCCTTATCCCACCACAAAACTATTTCCAGCACCACAAAGAAGATTTTTAGACATACACTACCAGTCACACGTTTGGACGCACCTTCTCATGTAATGGTTTTTCTTTATTTTCGTGACTATTTACATTGTAGATTCTCACTGAAGGCATCAAAACCATGAATGATAACCATTTCAGGTGACTACCTCATGAAGCTCATGAAGTGAATGCCAAGAGTGTGCAAAGCAGTAATCAAAGCAAAGGGTGGCTATTTTGAAGAATCCAAAATATAAAACTAAAAATACTTTGACTTATTTCTCACTTTTTGGTTTACTACATAATTGCATATGTGTTCATTCATAGTTTTGATGCATTCAGTGAGAATCTACAATGTAAATAGTCATGAAAAAAGAATACCATTAAATGAGAAGGTGTGTCCAAATTTTTGACTGGTAGTGTGTGTTCTTAGCTGAAATTGCTCTGGGTGATGTAAAGAAGCACTAAAGAGAACTTAGAAATGTTTCCAGTCTCTATTTTTTTTCTCAGAGCTTCATAGAGTTTTATTTCCCCAGGTGCTGTTTTTATATATAACATATAAAATATAACATAACATATGGGTTTTTGAATCATTGTGGTTCCATATGACTGGCACCCCAACCAGACAACTTGGACCAAACCTTCTCTCCACCCGGACCTCGTAACCCCTGGAATAATATCCATATTGGATATTTCTGTGCCTTTAAGGCCACATTCAGAACAACTTTGACTGTGGACATTCCTGGTGGTTTGCTTTTTCTTGTGAACAACATATTTCTACTATTTACATTGCGATCTGTGTGACTAAAGATGGAATAGCTTCCTCTGTGATGACTTTCCAAAGTTGTAAAATCCTGTCAAGGAGCATTAGAAACCACTGTGCAGTGTTTTGGCATCTCTTAAGCTTTTAAAACGTTTAATCTCTTCCGCTAACTGTACTTCCTGGATCATATTTCAAGTCTCACTGGTACCTGAAGCAACACACAACCATGACTTAGCTGCCACCTTTAAAACAACGCGCGGCTGATGTCTTTTATATGCCTAACCACACCTTAATCATAGTTTATTTTCCATAACCACAATCTCTCTCCAGCTTTAACTACCACTTAATACCAGACTTAATACCAGACTTAGCAGATCCAGTGCCCAAACACTGTGGAGAACAGTTTTTTATTATTTTTGTCTGGCAACAAAGTTGCTTTATCAGGTGTCTTTAGTCCCTTGGTTCATTTTTCCATTCTCCCCCGTCCATTTCTGGGTCATTTTGGCCCTAAATTACATGGAGAAAATATTGCTACACCACATAAAAATATACTTAAAGAATTTTCACTTCACAATCATACATCTAGTGTGAACTATATTAGGAACTGACACTGTCATAAGTTTGCTGCAGGCGTTGAACAATTTGATGACTTAAAAGAGAATTTAATCTTATACAGTCAATTACTGCACCGGCCATATTTTTAATTGAACTCAAAGCACTTTACTTAAATTCTCCTTTTATCCTCTTGCTCTCCATTCATACCCAGGTTTTAGACCATATTAAGGCCTGTGATTGTCGGTAAGAAAGTGTTTACAGTAATTGCTCATATATGAAGTTGATTACACTCAGTAATTGCACAGTAAAAAACAAAAAAAGCTGCACTGTACCAAATCCAGTCCTTGTGATATTTTTTCAGAAAATGGATACCACTGACTTGGTTAAGGGAAGTGATCGTGTGGTTGATGTTTCCCCTGGAGACTGGCTGTATGACTTTGTTCTCACAGAGCCGTAACTCCGGCTCCTCAAATGACTTTCCCAGTCTGGATGAGGATGTCAGGACTGAGGGATTGCTTTCTGAACCTTTACCTGTCTCTTTGGGAGTCCTCCAAGGTTGTGTGCTGGACTCGGGAACATTTTATCCATGGCTGTCCAATAATGTTGCAATCACACCTGGGATTTCCCCCTTGTCAGACTTAATATTCCTGATGCAGTCCGCGGGCTGTTTAAGGATATGAGACTTAGGAGACTTAATAAGAGAAAAGGAAAATATTTCAACCATCTGTGTGTGTCTTTGTCAAAGCAACAACAGTGGCACAGTGAGGCTACACAGTTTGATAAATTACAGTGCACACATAGCCACTTTTAAATGTCAGTAGTTTATATGGGGACTTCAATTTCCAAGACACCATCTTTTAAAGTAATGAAAACAGAGAAACATAGAATTTAGATATACCGCTGTCTGGCACATCAGTAGTCACCTTAGCTTTGTGGATACTTTCCTCGACTGATATTCCTCTGCCCCCTCCACAAATATGAATGAATAGTTCCAATACTTATTGTTTTGATCATTACATGAGTAATCTGATTTCAGTAAATATAAAAAGCAACAAATCTCACTTTGGCGTTAGTGGTTTGAAATTAAAACACCATGTAAAGTACACTACAAAGTCCATGCTGGGATAGCATCGGTAGTTTGTTCACTGATTGGAGCTCTTATATAGCCACAAAGCAAAACTGTCACTATGACAATGGTTTGCTAAAACTTCACACAGCTTTCCTTTTTGCTCCCATAAACACATTTCTCTTGAAACGCTAAAAAAGTATAACCTCTCTTTGCTTAGCATTTACCTCAACATACACCACTTGTAAGAGTAACGAATGCACATGGACCCAAAGTTTTCCTTTTTTAAAAAGCAACACATGTTCACTAACATAAGCTGCTCTAGTCTTCAAAGATCAGTGAATAACACAAACCCTCTCTTGTTTCTGGGTACAGAAAACAAACGTCGCTCCTATTTCTGCATTAGTGGGAACTTTGTCTTAATTTATCGCTCTGGCCTTGGTCCAAACCCGCTCCGCTCCACCTTTCTTTGCTTCCTTTCTTCTCGTTCAGGAGGATGAATGTCTGCAGTTTAGGTTTAAAGACATTTAATTTTCCTCCACAGCATGTGGAACGTATGTGTCAGTGAGCGCGTGCATGAGCGTGCCAAGTTTCCACAGAAACCTGCAGTTATTTCATTCCAAGTATTTGATAACCTGGAGAGGTATTGTCGTACAAATAGGTCACCCACCTCCCATCTCTCCTCCTCCTCCTCTCTCATTTTTTTCCCTCCTTCCAAACCCTTTTTTCTTCCACTGTCTTCTCTTTCCTTCGTTCTTATCTCTGCTCGTTCTTCGTCTTTCCACTCATCTTGTTTTGTGTCTCTAATATCTGCCTTATCCTCTGTCATCATCTCATCTCCTTGACCTTTAAGGACTCCTCTCTCTCTCTCTCTCTCTCTTTCTGTCTCTCTGTCTGCCTCTCTTTCTCTCTTTCCCTGTCTCTGTCTGTATCTCTCTGTCATCATCATTACAGGCTTGATTACCTGTCATTATGGCTCATTAGGGGCCTATCAGCATGGCGGCAGGCAGGGGGGAGCAGGGAGGGTGGGAGGTTTGGAGGGTAGAGAGGGTACCTGTCAACATACCCTCACCCACCCTCCCACACTCCTCACCCACCCAGCACACACACACACACACACACACACACACACTCCTCTTCTTCAGACCTACCCATCCAGACTAGCACTGACTGTGGTTTCATTGGTTTGCATTTGGATGAGTTAGCTAAAGTTGATGTGTGAAAGAGTGAGAGAGATGTCAGATCTGTTATCTCAGCCCGAGACAGCCAAAACGGAGAAAATTACATCAAGAGACTTCTCATCTCCTCTGTGCCATTGTTACCATGTGTGTTTATGTGTGTTGGTCCCTTTTGTTTCTGCACATTTTATTGTTGCCTTGCTCTTTTATAAATGTCAAGAAAATTGTTAAAGCATCAAGACTTAAGGCTAATAATTGTCCATTAAATCTTTTCTGCCTTGTCTCCCCACCATCTTTATATCCCCTTCTTGTCTTTTCTTTTTCTGTCCCTGCTTATGCTCCTTTTCTCCCTTAGTTCCATCCCACTCTGGGGCTCTTTTAATTATTTTTATTTTAGCTTGTGTGTTTCACTTCCTACAGGTTTCATTCATTTTTCCACCTTACAGTCCCTCTCTTCTGTTCTCTTCACGTCTATTGTCTTTCCTCCTACCTTCTTTTTTTTGACCATGTCTTTCTTAGTGATTTATCATTCCTGCTTTGTCTCTTTCAGTGTTTTTTCTACAATCTAAAGTTAGGGTACCTGTTCATACTGATTATGTCTGCACAATGCTTCTTTTGACCTCTACGCAGCCCTATAGAGGATAAAGCAGTGTATAGATAACAGTGTATAGATACTGTTTGTTCGCTGGTTGGAACTCATTATGATGATGTCGCTGTGACTATACAACATACTTTCTTAACTCTGGATTATATACCAATATTAGGGGCTTGTGCATATTTTAATTCCATTCATCTTGATTTTTGTAAGGTTGTGCAATGATAATGAATAAAACTCTTTTAAATCTACACCCTAACTTGAGCCATGTTCAGTTTGTCTAATACACAAACAAAACCAAAACCTTTGAAACCAAAACTGATTAAATCATTAAGTGAAAGCACAATATCATATCCATCCATCATTGTCACTGCTTTGTACGCTATTTAAGCATTTCCTTCGCACTTGCATTCTGTCATCTCCTATCCCTCACCTCCTTGTTTTTTATGTAAGTTAAACTCAGCATCATAATGAAATGTTACTATGTGGACATTTTTGCTCACTCTCTTGTCTCACCCCTCACCTTCCTCCAGGGCTGGGAGGAGAGCTGCGACGCCGCCGTCTCACACCTCCTACGAAGTTGCTTGTCACGGAGCCCCAAGGACCAGGCCACATCTCTGGCTCAGACGGGAGGCCCAGTGCTGGGTCTTCCTCGTGACACTGCCCGCCTCAAGAAGCACATCACCTTGCTTTGCGATCGCATCAGCAAAGGAGGCCGACTCACCCTGGCCTCTGAGGCTAATGTCCAGGTCCCTGCCCAGGTCCAGAATCTTGCTGCTCCCGGTGAGTCAGGGAGGGGAAGGAAAAGGGAAGAGCAAAGGGAGGGATGGCTGGATGGAAAAAGCATTTGAGTGTTGGCTGGAGTTGAGAATGAAACTAAGAAGGAGATCTGGGAAGAATGGGTGTGATGAGTGATGCAACAATTGTTCACACAGTTCTTTAGACTTAAATAGACCTCTGGAGTAAGGGTGCATTTGTGTAGGTGTCTCCCTTAGATTGAAAGACTTAAAACTGTGTCCCTTTAATAATTGGACTCAACTGGGACGTGCTTAGTAAATAACAGACATGAGACTGATGCTCCTTGTTAAATGCATTCATGATTCTGAGCAATATTTTCTGCAGTGGAAAACTACAGCTAATACTATTGTACTTTCCCTGATAGATACAGGGTTCTAAATAGGACTTCAAGTTATTGTAAATGTGTTGTGACAATGCCCTTGTCAGAGAAAACCACACTGATCATTTGTTTTCATGCTTAAAGCGACCTGTTTTTGTTTTCCTGACCTCTTGTGGTCATCAAAATGACAACAATGAGGCAATGTTGTCATGATGTAGCTTCGCTAAAACTTCTGATGACAAGCTCTGGGTGGATGGTCGGCCATAAAAAAAATAACTTGCTTTGTCAGCACAGATCATGGTTAACATCTAGTCTCCTACCATGAGTTAACATTAGCTGTTTGTATTGTTGTTGTTGTTTTAATCCATCTTTCTAATTTTAACCATGCAGTTTTAGTTGCCTAAATTCCACTGAGACTCAAGTTACATGGTTACAGGAATTCATATATGGAGGTAGATTGTTCATTCTCCATTTAATAGTGAACTTTGGCATCTTTGCTGAAGAAGGAAAAAAAAAAAAAAAAAAATATATATATATATATATATATATATGTGTGTATGTGAAAGTAGAAATTTTCCTTTCTGCTAGTGTACACCACATGAAAGATTCAATGTCAGCAATGTACGTACTTAAAGTTCTGCAAGATTCTAATCATATCTGCCAGAGGTAACTTAATTGGAAAAACAGCTCAAGTGCTGAATAGCATTTGTAATGTTAAATTAAGCCCAGTTTCTTACTTAAGTCCCCTAGCTATAAACTGTGTCATATGCATACGTATTTTTTCATTATTTACCCCCGTATTTCATTGAATCAACACCTTAAGAAAAAAGAGCAGTGACGAAATGAGGTGAATGTGGGCGTGTTAGTGGACAGCCTCATATAAGCTGGTCCCTTGGTGCAGATTTTAGGCATCAGCAGGCAAAAACGTGAAGCCTATTCATAGTAAACCTTACTGTCAACACACAGACTCATATTTAAATGCATCTGTACACACACCCTAGAAAAAGAAACGCCCACAGATACACACACATATGCACAAAATAAATAAAAATAACTGCAGGTACACACTTATAACGCACATACACGTCTGTGTCAGATATACGATGCAGACACACTCATAAAAACTGGAACATGCACACACATATGGGTGTGCACAGTTGCATTTGCAAGGTAGACATTCATAGAATCATACATATACATGCACCTTACGGATCGTTTAGTCTTTGCTGAAGTTTATAGAGGTCGTTTTTGACAAGATCAATTACAGTCTGTCTCCTCCTCTCCTTCCTTTCTTGTACTTTCCCTCATTCTTCATCCTCCTTTTCCCTCATCTCCACTGTTGCTAGCATTTAAAACTCTAAACAAAAATAAGCTATTTTTTCAAAATCATATTGTACTAACATATAATCAACACCACTCCATTAGTAAGTTGCAGTATTTATTGCTTATTCTCAGTCCTGTTAAGCAGGATGGATAATTCCTAGATGTCTGCGTCTTTTTCTGGTCATTGGACTGGTTGGTGAACATGTGATCAAGCATTATCGGGAACAATATGGTGCTGCCAACATAAACACACACAGTAGCATGTTTGATTGTTTGTGTTTCCAGAGGCGTAACTAACTGAGCTTTTTGTCTGATCCACAACTCTTCGTCTGATGTTGCTTTAACGTAATAGGACAACATAATAGCAAAGGATTACTGTTGTTTGGCAGATTTGTTTTGCACATGCTAAGTTTTGGCCTTTTTCACAACCTTTATTTGATTCATTAGTAATTTAGTAATTATTATTACCACAGAAATTCACGAAAGGATTGGCTCAAGGTAAATACATGTATCACAATGCAATATATATTTATATTCTCCCACATGCTCAACAAGTTTTGTAGATAATGCTTTTGTTTTTGAGAACTGTTTCTATTTGCGCACGCATGTGTGTGTGTGTGTGTGTGTGTGTGTGTGTGTCTGTGAGTGAAAGAGAAGAGAGAGAAAGAGGTCTATAAAACTTTAAAGGCTTGTTTAAAAGTGATTATAGTGATTATAGTAATTCAACACAAAGTTCAGTGGAGCAGAACTGAATCAATTAATTAAGTGTGTGCGTGTGCGTGTGTGCACACGTGTGTGTGTGTCTGTGTGTGTGTGTGTGTGTGTGTGTGTGTGTGTGTGTGTGTGTGTGTGTGTGTGTGTGTGTGTGTGTGTGTGTGTGTGTGTGGCAAGAGTGTTTGTGTTTATGTTTCCTTGTCATGTCATGCGGTCTCTCTTTTCTCTTTTGGTCTGATGCCAAAATTCACACAGACTGAGACACCACACACACACACACACACACACACACACACACACCCACACACGCACACAGCATTGCAGTAAACACTCGTTTGTTAGCAGTCTCAGATGTTGCTTTTTCACTCGCCCGTAAACATACACACTTGTTTACATTTCGAAAAAAAACACCAACGGCGACCATTTCCCTCCAAAACCACAGAGACACACACACACACACACACACACACACACACACACACACACACACACACACACACACACACACACACACTCTCTCTCTCTCTCTCTCTCATTGGGATACCACACAAGTCTCACTTCACTGGTGAGGAGTGTGTATGTGTGTGTTAATGTGTTTATGTTAGTTTCCTGGAAATAAAAATCTTACGACACACACCCACTTCTAAAAACACTGTGAGAGTAACATTATTATCTTTCTTTGTCTGTCATCCAGAAGCTTAAAGAGAGAGAAGGATCATGTCTGGTTAATGACAAATAATGTATGGATCGATTTCTGGCTGAATGAAAAAGAAAAGCAGGTTGCTGTTTTTTATTTTCTTTTTGTAAAAGATTCAACTCTAAATCTTTTTATATTATGCAACATATATTAATCAGGTTAAGTCCCAATCAGAGTAAATCTCTGTTTGGACAATGGATAATAAATCATTGTTGGCTTTTTAACTGCTGGCAAATTACAGGAGCTGGTTCTGTGAAAGACTCTAAGTCTGCTAACATGAAAATGATTATCCCAGTTTTGTTCACATTTTGGATATGACCTTTAACATAATACATGGAAATCTGGTCAATAATATCCTATATACATGATAAATACTAGTATTCCATTTCCTAATAACTATATGATCTTTGCACTGGCAGTTGTAATGTTAAGTTACACAAACCAGCTATTTTGAACATTTAATCTAACTATCCTGTAACTGGGCCTCACTTGCGCCACAGTATTTTCAAGCAAACAAGCATGTAATGTGTTTACTATAGACATAGATTCAATAGTATCGTATAATGTCAGCTGTTTTTAATAATGTTAAAATGTAGACTGTAAAACTTGACATTAATTTGAGCAAAAGCACCTTTCCCATATATCAATAATTTAAGGTCATGTATTGAATAGTGGGCTGCACAGTGGCTGCACTGTCACCTTGCAGCTAGAAGATCCCCAGTTTGCACCCCATCCTGGGCCTGGGATCTTTCTGCATCCAGTTTACATGTTCTCCCTGTGCATGCGTGGGTTTTCTCCATGTTCCTCCCACAGTCCAAAAGCATGCTCAGGTTAATTGGGGAGTCTGAATTGTCCATAGGTGTGAATGTAATTTTGCTTGTTTGTTTCTGTGTATAGCCCTGTGATAGACTGGTGACCTGTCCAGGGTGTCCCCTGCCTTCACCCTAAGTCAGCTGGGGTAGATTCTAGTCCCCTCATGACCCTAATGAGGATTAAGCAGTGTATAGATAATGGATGGATGGATTTCGAATAGTGATAGACCAATTCATTGGTTAGCTGATTAAATGCTTGCTCTTATTTGTGTACATACTTCGGTATTTATTAGATTTTATTTGTGCAGATATATTATTTTATTCTGTATTGTGACATTTCATAAACGTGTCCCACTACGACCCATGCTGCTTCTGTAAGAGATTGGCGAATTCCATAGTATTTTCATGTACATAGATAATAAAGGCATCTTTCACCTTTTGAAACAATTAGCACTGATCAAATTCCTGCTCGGTATGGCAAGTTACCATTGATAACAGGGCTCCCCTCAGGTTAAGAGTCTGGATGCCATCCACGACAGCACTCTATCTTTTCAATCTTTTCAATGACACATCAGTAACATTACCTGATCTGCCTACTTCCACCTACGAAACATCCACCGCATCCGCCTCTCCCTCACCCGCCACACCATCACCATCCTTGTCCACAGCCTCGTCACTTCCCATCTAGACTATTGTAACTCACTCCTCTTTGGCCTCCCTCACAAATCCCTCCATAAACCTCAGCTGGTCCAGAATTCAGCTGCCCGTATCATCAGTCCGACCCCCTCCATCCACCACATCACTCCTGTCCTTCAACAGCTCCACTGGCTCCCTGTTCAGTTCTGCATTCAATACAAAATCCTCCTGTTACCATTCAAGGCCATTCATAACTTCGTCCCTCCATATGTGTCTGACCTCCTCCATGTTCCTACACCCTCCCGCTCCCTCATATCCTCCTCCTCTATTCACCTGTCTGTCCCCTCTGCCCATCTCACTACCATGGGGATCAGAGCATTCAGCCTCTCTGTACCACGTCTCTGGAATTCATTGCCACCCAATTGAGAAATATGGATTCATTCCTCCATTTCAGATCACAGCTAAAAACACATCTGTTCAAAACTGCATATTCCATCTGATGCCAATTGCCCTGTCTCTATTGTTTTTACTGTTTTTAATGAGTATTGTGTAGATAAGGAAATGTTTGTTTGTACAGTGTCCTTGAGTGCCAAGAAAGGCACTTTCAAATAAAATTCATTATTATTACTATTAATTTGTTTGGTTGGTCCACACTGGCTACTGGGACCTGACTAGTTACTACAGCTACAGGGTCCTTGGTGCAAAGTTGTGCTTTGAACAGATTACATACAATCTGCATCACACCGAACAGAGGAGACAAGACTTTGTTTTATTTGCCTTTGCTATTTTCTAAGTCAGTGGACCTGAGGTAGCATGTTAAGTATACTTTAATTTTAAAATTGATGGGGAACAGCCAAGTAGCAACTTCCAGTACCGAAAAATGAAGCCAAGGCACATGTGCAGTTCCTCAATTGGCCACTTGAGGTTTATTCCAAAAGGAAGTCACTCCCCATAGATCCCCATAATGAAATGCACAACTCTACACCAGAAATAGATATATCTACGGGCTGGTACAAAAAAAAATTGTCTATAGTTAAAAATAATTAACTATAGACAATAGTATATAGTAATGTCGTAACGTGTGGCGACTGTAATGGGGGTTACATTTTTCTACAAATCAACATTTACATTGTGTCAAGACTTACCGCTGGGGGCTTTGTCATCATTGGACAGTCCAGAGATGTTTGCCTGGCCCACTTGAACTTTCCTTGTGCTCTACCTCTTTGCTCATTTTTGGATTAGCCAGGTGTTAGGACAAGTTAGGCACTGCTAAGATGGAGACAGCAGAACCACAACACAGAGCTTCAAAATCACCCTTCAGGAAACCTATGGGTAGTGTCTCAGAGGTTTTATCAATCTTCACTTATAGTCTGTGGCAACAGCAAAGTGCACCGCCACCAACAAGTGGCAGATGTTCATTTGTCCTCAGTAATTTATTAATAACGTCCAAAAAGAAAACATCATAACATCGTTATATATTGGCCATCAGTCACCATACTCTATAAATATCTGCATCATCCAGTGAAAAACCTGTATTGGTTGACCACTAACTCTAAACAGTAATATATTGCAACTGGTATCATCATTATTACTGGTAGTTAAATCAAAGTTGTGTGGACTTTTTAGGTGATTGTCTTCATTACACAAACCTCTGTCTCACCCTGATGACATCATTCAGACCAACTTCAAGCTTCAACAGCTGCAATCTGTACACACACACACACACATACACACATGCACACACACATAACCAGACACACACCTGGTGAAATCAGGACTGTTTATCGTACGGTTCATTAGTCAGTGTGTTGTCAGCATAACTCTGAACCTCCCTCAACTAGGGAGGTGTGTATAGTGAGCTCCTCTCCCACCCACACACATATACACATTATATCTATCTAAATAAGTTAAATCAGTGAGTGCATGAGCAATACTTTCTCTTTGCAAAACCTTGTCCTGTCTCCCATCTGTGCTTAACTCCGGTCTGTTTATTCTGCTGCTTTCTCCTCTCCTTGAACCAGCAGTGAATCTTGTGTTTTAGTTCTTTTTTGGTTGTTGATCAGTTTCTGGTATATTGTTTATATTTTTCGGACGTTCGCTTCTGTGATTGTTTCTTTTCTTTTTCCATTTTTAATGTCGTGCCATATGTTGATTTCTGCTCTAATGCATTAAATCCTGCTGTATTTTCTGAATGTAATTCTTTCGTATGTCCTCAGTTTCTCTTTCCTCTCCTCTCCTATGCTAATGAAGTCAAAAGAGTTTGCTTATGTTAACAGTCCAGATGAAGCAAGTAGACACAGAGACTACACACACACACACACACACACACACACATCCTGTCATCCA
Source organism: Amphiprion ocellaris (assembly GCF_022539595.1). Classification (NCBI taxonomy): domain Eukaryota; kingdom Metazoa; phylum Chordata; class Actinopteri; family Pomacentridae; genus Amphiprion; species Amphiprion ocellaris. The sequence goes on from NC_072774.1 coordinate 17,220,841, forward strand.
CACACATCCCTATAGTGTGTGTGTGTGTGTGTGTGTGTGTGTGTGTGTGTGTGTGTGTGTGTGTGTGTGTGTGTGTGTGTGTGTGTGTGTGTGTGTGTGTGTGTGTGTGTGTGTGTGTGTGTTGCAGTTATTTTCACAGTGTTCCACTGGTAGCTGTGGTTTGGGCCCTGCATCTATTTTAGATTTAAAGAGAGGGGAGAAGATGGGCTGCGTTTGTGTGCATGAGTGTGTGCACATATGTACGTATGTGTGTGTATGTGTAAGTTCAGAAGACACAGAGCAAAGGAAAATGCATGTAGTATGTGTAAGTGTAGGTCATGTCTTGTGTGTAATCCTGACCAGCTGTCTTTGTTCTCTCTCTGTGGTGTTTCCTAATTGAAGAGTTCTCCTCCAGAATGCTATATATGTCACAGTAGAGCTCTATTTTAAGACTGAATCAACCATTACCTGAAGTTCATCATTCAATATGTCTTAAGTGATTTTGTTTTTATAGTCTGGGAACAACAAGAATTGATTTTTGAGTTGCTGAGAATCATGATCTAAAAGTGATCATTTAAATAGTTTTGTATTCTTTGTAATTTCACTGCAATGGAAGATCTGTTGGGTTTTTTTTGATAGATAAATGCAAGTTATATGATGAATGTGTTAATGTGCCTTTGTAGCACTGAAAAGTGGTTTGCAGGTTCAGATTGAAAGCTAGACAAAAGATACCAGGTGTCTTGATTCACACAGCAGTTTTTAAAGGAATCACACTTGCTGGTTTTTGATGTGTGTTTTCAAAAGCATGTCAGTGTGGGTGTGCGTGTGTGCAAATTTGTGGGTCTAGCATACTGTATATGTGTGTGTGTGTGTGTGTGTGTGTGTGTGTGTACGAACATGTGTACATTGAGGGGGGCTTGAAAAAGCGTAAAGCCCACAGCCAAATTGCTGGTAACCACAGCAGTGCAGTGTCACCCCCATCTTCAAACCGCAGCCCAGAATAAAGCAGGAATGCACTGGTGTCTCCATACAGCAAACCAAGACAGAGCTGTCTATTGGAAGCCGCTTAACCCCTCAACCAAGCTGTCCAGAAGTGTTCCAAAACTGTCCCAAAGTGGCCCCAAACTGTCAAAAACTGGCCCAAATGGTCCCACACCATACCGCATTATTCCAAATTGTAACAAAATGGCTTGAACTTTCTTCAAGCTTTCCTCAAATTGTCACTGACTGACCTAAACTATCCCCATTTATATACAAACAGATCTGCAAATGTTCAAATTGCCTCAAGCTGCACATGGTTTCCGCATGTCCCAGACTGTCCACCCAAATACACGTGCAGGTGGCCTCTAAACCTCCAAAGCTGTCCAGAACTCGTCGCACACCTGCTGTCTTTTCGGATCCAGGAGTTGTGCAGACGGTGTGTAATAACAGAAACTTGAGGCTTCATGCTGACTTCACCAGGTGAAGGAGCCAACCGCGCTGCAGAATGTTATGACTTACTCTCAAGTTATGAAACAGAAAAAGTGCAGGTTTTACATCTCGTTCCCAGTGCAGGATCACTTTGCAGCAGTTGGAATCCATTCGGAGTTAATCATAGAATACTGTAACTGTTATTTCGACTGTTAATACTTCTTATGCTTACACTACATCTGTCATTACACCTACGGGTGGTGCAGTGATAACACAAGTTCTTGAGAGTTTGACACATTTTGAGTAGGTTTGAAGCACTTTCGATATAGTTAAAAGACAGTTTGGGACTATTATATAAAATAATCAAAATAAGCAGTACTTTCTGCTCTGAAAGGCTGAGGTCTTGTCCACTGAGGACGCTGATTATCAGCTTTCAAACCAGCCTAAATAAACCCTATATATCAAGCAGAGTTTGTTTTAACTCAACCAAACAGCTTAGATATGAATTTACAAATGCGCACTGCAGATATGGAATATTTTCATCACTTTGCGTTCAGCAAAAATTTACCAATAACAGATTATACATGTATCTTCCTCTTGTTTCCTCCTCATTTGTAGGGAATTTAAATAGGGACTGCATAACAGGTAGTGTGAGACAAATAAGGATTTTTTTTCTATTCCTAGTGTAAAAATACACACCTGCAAATGAACATACCATATGTCCCCTATAAACGAGGTGGCATATGGTATGCCCCTTCACTTAAAGGTGAGAGCACTGAGTCTGAATCTGATAACCTGTCTGGTGAGACAAATATAGATCTGACCACAGCCAAGAGAAACACATCCCAACTCTGACTAAGTGGTACAACACCTACTGTTTACAGAGAGAAAGAGGGAGAGGGAGGAATGTATGAGAGGTCAGCGGTGAGAAACGGTCTGTGTGTGATGTGAGTTTGTTTCAGACTGAGTTACTCGAGAGGTGGGCTATTTCCTTACCTGATGTTGATGTTAGAATGAGGTTAAAACACGTATGCACACACGTAGATTCACACATTCCCCGTGAAATTGTAAGACAGTGTTAAAAAAAACAACTCGCCTTAGAAAAACACCTGCCCAATTAAGAGCGAGGCATATCCCATTTCAAACAACTGTGATTTAGCGTGTGTGTCTGTGTGTGTGTGAAGCCACAGGCTGGGCTCTCACCAAAGAGAACAAGATTGGCTTTAAAAAAAAGGCTAGGATAAATATTAGAGAGGGCTTAGGGTAATCTGCACACACACATTCACACACACACAGATGTAGACACAGTGGGGGAGATGGAGACACACACATTCTCAGACACCTTAAGGTAGACATGATGGCAGACACACACATGCACACTCTGTCTCATACATCCACAAACACACACACACACACACAGAACACAAAGGCACGATGTGTGTAGCGCATATTAAATGAAAGTACCGTGAAACTGGACACAATCCTCAGGGAGCCGAGGAAATGAGGAGAAAGTGAAGGATGAAATACGGAGAAAACGAAGGAAGAATTGACAGAAGAAAATATGGGAAAGATGCGATGGGGGATGAGAAGTAGATAAAGGAGTTAGAAAAGAGGGATAGAAAGAAGAAGGAAAGAAAAAAGCAAAGAAGAGTGCACAAGGAGCCACAGGAGACAAGAGGAGACAAATGGGAGGAAAGGAGGATGAAGAGCAGATGGAGACAAGGTGGAATAGAAAAAAGAGGAAGAGGAGACAGAGAGGGGAGGAGACGAATGAGGGGAAAGGGGGGAGAGAAGGAGACAGAGAGGTGGGACAGAGAGAGACAAGGCGTCCAATTCATCGGCCTCAAGAGCTCCCTAAATCCAGACTGATCCATGGGATTTTAGCAGGGATTTCATCACACACACACAATCACACCCTCACACATCTAGGTTTACACACACACACACGCACTTGCAAACCACATGTTCAACACATTTTTTTTCACTATTTAGCCTTTAGTGACATCCTAAAAGATGTACATTTGGTTTATGTATTTTAGTGTAAATATATGCCAACACAACGAGAAACACAATTCAGTGTGGCTGCAGGGGTCAAAAGTTATTTAGAAATGTGGTTAAGGAAGAAATTGGACCAGTGCAGCAGTAACATCCAACCAGGTAGTTCAGATCAGAATGTTAAGTCACAGATTATTTACAGTAGGGAAAAGTAATGTTTATTGCATGTTAACAACAAAGTCACCAACAATTTTCTGTTTATTCCTGTTTGTAGCAGTATAATTTTGTTGCTCCTCTTTAAAAATTTGTTCTTGACTAGATTCGGGTCACATTTGGCATGTCTTTATTGTTTTATGGTTTTTAATTTACTTTGTTTTTAATTAATCTTGGATAATTTTATTTGTCTAACAGTGTGGTTCATTTTAGTCAACGTGTTGTTGTCTGCAAATATGCTTTTTAAGCTGACATGATTTAGATTACAACATTAAAAAGAACTGAAGGGGCAAGGATTTCATCGTGCTTCACCTGACAGGCAGCACATCTGTCGGTGTGCGGCCCTCCCAGGTAGATAAATTCACTCCATTTCAACTTAACTCTGATGTTAAACACCTGATTTCAAATCTAACATTCAGCTTCTTTGCCACAAACCTGCCTGAGTTAACTGAGTGGGAACTAGAGTCCTTCAAGTGCCCAGCCTCCTAGTGGCATCTACTGATGCATGTGAGGCATTGAGGGAACATCAATAAATTGTAGCATCTACAAATAGTAGTGTTTTGGAGTGCTGAGTCTCTGCATGCATAGGCTTTCACACTGTCACATGCTAGTGGGAAACACGGAAATATAAAATGGCCAACATTATGCACTTTACTTATTGCAAAAAGTGCATCGCATTCTGAACTGAAATGGTCAAAAAAAACACACTGTCTCTTCAAAAATCATCCAGTTCTGTGACAAGGGTGCAGCTGATAGAGCGGTCCTGTAGCGTTTAAGCACCAGTAAGTGCTAGACCAAAGCAGGGAGGAGTCTGAAATGATAATTAAATTTAGCTCTGCTAATGTTCTTGGCAGAGAAGAGACACCTTTTACTATAACCTCCAGATCATCCTAATGAATGAGAATTGGTTAAATTGGTTGAAAACCGTTATCAACTGGAGCCCCATACTGTAGAATATTCCACACAGCATACAAAACAACAACGTTTTTTGATATGTGAATCACAGGGTGATCTGTACCCATAGAATCAACTCATGAGCCTGGTGGCAAGCAAAAACTTCACTGAAATAAAAACAGATTACAGAGATGATCTCAAGTGTCCATAATCAAAGTGGCTTTACGACTGTTCTGCATTAAAACCTATTACCACATTGTTATGCCATCCTAATGGTTTTGCAGCTCAAGGTATCAGAGTTGAGCCAGTAATGTGGCAAGACTTTAACTTGGAATCTTTTTGAAAGTATAATTTCAGCTTTACATTACACACAAAAACTGAAAATGAGTTTTTGGAGCTGCAAACCTGTTAGTGCAAATCCCAGAAGTGTCAGCAAAACCTGCTGGAGAATGAAAAATGTTTGACTTTGTCAAGATGTCCAGACGCAAAGCAGTTCTTTAATGCCTGCTTTCTTTACCTGGCCTGCTGTAGAAAGCTGTCATCACTCTGAGCACCTCTGAGCATACATTTGTTGACGAAAGCATTTTCAAACAAAAAAGAAAATAAAAAACCTGTTGAATTTTTATTTTTCATATATAGCACCCAGTTTGCTGAGAGATTCTCTCTACCTTTCACTCAGGGGGTGTTGAGCCTATTGCAGAGGTGACTGGTGATGGGGAGGACATGGAATTTCAACAGGAGGTGATCAAATACATCAAGAAGAAACAGCCGTCTAAGAAAGTCAAGAAGGGTAAGTGGCCCCAAAACTCCTCATCTTTCTACTCATCCTGTATGATCATCTTTTGTCCTTCTTTGTGCGTTTATTTGGAGCTGACTATTCTCCAGCTCTGAGACTCATCAGTGACTCTCCTTCACCTTGTCACATGTCCAACCAGAGCGTATCAGAATACATCGCCCCATAGTACATCTGCAGCATTGCTCCCAGCTTGTCACTAAATCCTGACCAGAGCCCTGACACTGATATCTGTTCACTGTCTGTCTCACTGTTGTAATCCACCTCTATTTTCCCTCCTGGCATGCTTCTCTTTCTCATCTGTTATTTGTACGTACTGCTTTGACTGCCGTTGGCTCGCGGTGTGCAGAATCTGCACGGTTTGGATTCTAGTCGGTGCCAAAAGATGAAAGAAAACAGTAAAGTTGGTTATGCAGATGCAGCATGGGTGTTTACTGTGATTCTAACTGACAGACTTTGTTGACTGGTTTTCAGTCCTGCTGTCCTGCACATTTATTTTTTGGTGTGACTTCTGCTGTATAAATGAAGTCTCTCTTTCATGGTCTCTGCTGAATCCTAGCTGGATTTGCTTGCAACAGATATTCCCAAAACAAAATGCTGCCCTATTACTGAATTGCAGGCAAATCAGATTGTTGTGGAAACATGAAGGTTAAATTAAAAATGTATTAGTGAAAGACTTAGTAAATTAGTAAAGTCTACAGGGCCTGTAGACTGACAGGCAGGGTTATGATCCCTAACTAGATCTTTCCTTTCCAATTATGGCAGCACCCTGCTCATGAAACAGTGGACCAGCTCCCTTCTCCTGCTTAAGAATTGAAGGGGTCATAACAGTTTGCCTGTCCAATCTACATCTGTTTTGTTCCCCAGAAAAAGATTTGGGGCCTTATGCTATTTTGTTAAGGGGCACTGAAGTAATATTGGATGCATTCAGGTTGTGTGTGGTCACTGATTCTATTTTTGTGATATTACAAATATATTGGCACAACATGTAGAGGACAGTTAGTGTTTGTTGGGATAATTATTATTATTTCTACATTTTGCTGTTGATGCTGGCTGCACTAGATGTTAAAACAGTGAACAAGGAGAGGTGATACACAAGTTGTTTCATTGAAACTAAGGAAAAACTCCATTTTCTTTCATTTTTTTGCTTTGTTTGCTTTGACTTCAACTTTGTGAAAAAAGCACTATCACACTATATTAACAACTTTTTTTGCTGAGGTAACTAGTATTACAACATATGCACGCAGATAATTATAACACCTTTTATAAGATGATTCTGTCTCAGCAGTTTTATCATTTCACAAAAATTTGGCTTTGTGTTAGCAAACTTTCCAACGTTTTTGAGTCATTGTCGTGGGTGTTTCTGTAAAATAGCTGACAGTGGATATATGTGTTAAACCATTTGGGATCAGTGATCTCCCTCCATCTGTGCGCCTGATGAATTCTGACCTCTCTATCTAAAAGACCTGTAGCATTTTACATTTTAATAGGGGACAAAGAAATCACATTTATAGTAAATGGAATCTTACTGCTAGTGTGCACGTTTTTTCCCCCATTTGTCATTTCAACGTCTATAGCATTTTTATCAAAGTGCTGAATCATGCCTTTTAAAAAATCTTGCCATCCTAAAACCAACAGATACCCTGAAGCAGTTTATTACATGTAAATGGGTTTGTTTTGTTTTCCATTATCTTACATCATGTTTCACCCAATCCCAGAGTGTCCTCAAAGATGTTCTTTCCTGGAAATATGTGATTACTGCAGTTTGCTGATCTTTGATTTAAATCTGACTGCTTTCTCTATTGCAGCCATAATCACAGTGAAGAACACCCTTTTATTTTTCTTTTCACATTGTTATTGCTATAGATAGTGATTTCCAATGATGTGAGAGGAGAATTGGGATTATGTCCACCATTGTTGACTTACAGTTGCCAAGTCTGCACTCACTGTTTCTCTGGTTTGGGAGTTGGACCACACTTTCATTCTCTTCTGGGTGTCTGCTGTCTTTTGTTCTCACTGTTGTGTTTTCATCTGGCTCTGCTCATAGTCTGTCCTTCGCTCTAGCAGTGTGAACGAGACATATCAGATTAGAAGATGAGATATTTTATTGTTTAGTAGAGCTCTGTGTATTTATTTTTCTAATCAAGTGAGCTGACACCTAAATTTTTTTCTCTTTCTCTTCCTTTGATTCATTGTTGTGTCCTTCTGTTTCCTTTCTCATCCATTTTGGTTATTTATCAGATTAGTTTAATCTGAGATATGATAAGCAGATCACTGGAACACACACACATGCAACAAATTTAGATTGTTTTTTGATTCTCCTGGCTCTGTGTCAAACACACACACACACACACACACACACACACACACACACACACACACACACACACACACACACACACACACACACACACACACACACACACACACACACACACACACACACAGAGTCTCCTGCCAGAAAGGGGCTTCTGGTTTGCATTGAGGACAAATCCGTGTTTTATGACAGTTTGTCTTTCCTAAATCAGGGTGGATAGATTCTCTTTGATGGGCTCTGCTTTCGTTAGCTGGTTGGTGTCTGTGTGTGTGTTTGTGTGCGTGTGTGTGTGCACGCGTGCGGTTAATCCACTCAGGCGTCACCACTAATGAGAAGGGGAGGTGTGGGAGACTCAGAGAAGGCGACACAGGGATCATTAGATACGCACACATATACATATACATCCATACACACACACACACACACACACACTGCCAGTGAGTGTGTCAGTGCCAGTCTGTGTTCTCTGAGCTTAGATATCCAGTTTTCACACCCACAAGGGTGGATATTAAGGTTATAACAAGCCCTCGTGCACCAATGTGTTTTAATTTGCAGCACTGTTCACTTCTCGACAAATCAGCCTTGAAATCCATATGCTGAGCTATATCAAATAACACTTAAATTCCCACAAAACACAGCTGAATGCCAGTGCATGGTTAGCAGTGCATTGTAATTTGCACCTTATAAGTTATATATGTGTTGGACATGTGTGCATGAACTCAACCAGGTACTGCTGCGTTTAAAATGTCCCAGATGAAAACATTTTGACAGTGAATTAGATTAGAAAAGATTTGAATTCCTAATTTTGTGATCAAACTAGTGACTGACAGATTTAACTTGTTTTCTGTCCTGATCATGAGCACTTGTCTGATAAAAACGCAAATACAATATGTGCACACATAATCACATTGGATTATCATATTTCTATGAATTGGTGAACCCATGACTAAATAAATTTGGAGTTTTAGTGAAAATGCTGATATGTGATGTGAGATGATGAGAGAAAAACTATCTTTTATGAGGATTAGGAACATTATGGCAACACCTGTTGAACTCAGTAAGGTCAGAAATGGGTACTGGTACAAGATTCAACTGTGAAATGTCAGTTTTATCTTAATAAAGTTGCTTTCAGGCAGAAAGCTGTTGCCACTGCCATTTATCATTTTAACTTTAAACAGGACAACTGCTGCTCTTGTGAAGTCACCCAGCTATTTTCAAATGGAATATAGAGTTTTATCATTGATTCAACTTTTTAAACTTGTTGTAATGTTCAATTTGGGACCATTACAACTGCAGTAAACAAAGAGAGATCGAGTTTCAAGCTGATCTTGAATTCAATTCAATGGTCTGTTTTTATGTTTCATAATACTTGACAATGTGAAACAGGCCACATTGTCAATTCTTTCCCTTAATTTACTTTAAGCTACAACCCACTCACATTAGCTGTTTGTACAGGCCAGTAGAATCAGAAGTAGCCAGAGGTGGCATTGCATCCTGCTGCTGCCAATCCGCAGCAGCAGGGAAACTTTCTGAAAGCCCCATAAGACTTGTTATATTACATTCTTAACTGCATTAAGCTCAGTACAAACACTCTTAACTCTGTATAAGAAAGGTGTAGGTTTCGGTCACTTATTTCCCTTTCAGGTCTGCCGTAGCTGTCATTCGATGTGCAATTATTTGAGCTTTATTATTTGTATGTCTAGTCATCTTAGGTTCAATATCAAAACAGAGACTTAACAGTACTTCCCTTCTGTGGCTTTTTCCTTTATGCTCTGATACACACACACTAACAGACGTCACTCTTTGCCAGACATCACAGAAAAAAGCAAAAAGGAAAATGATCCCTAATTAGTATTGTTTGTCATGGAAACCTCTAGAGCAAATCTGTGGTTTTCGTAAAATGAGAGAACGAAGGAGGGACGAAGAGAATGGGGGGAGAGAAATTATTTGGGGACGAAGGGGAAGGAGGAGGTAACATCATGTCCAGACTTGTCCTGTAGCCACCACTCCTCCACCTCATCAGACAGAAAGAGAGAAAATAAGAAACAGCAGTGGCTTGTGAAGGCCTTGTACATAATGATGTGATTGTTTATTAAACCTTATGCCGTAAGTCTCTTGTGGTGCTACTCAAGGACACTTTGGTATAAAAGCTGCTTCACAGTTTAAAGGCTTGATTCAGTAGGAACATATAATGTAATTTATGTAATTTGCTTTAGATCACACAACAGCTAGTCCCCATAAAAAAATCTCTTTGCGGGTATCATGAATAATTCATATAAATTCTGTTTTCCCAAAACTTTAAGGTTGTTGACACAGTTGGCATTTGGAGGAATGTATTTTCCAAGCAGAATCAATGTCACAAATGAAATTACGTACACCATTATAGAGGGTTTCATTCACATGGTACATCCGTTTTGGCTGTTCACCTTTGTTTTCTGTCTCCTTACTGATCAAAATACATGTTAATTTCCCCTAAAGAATAAAACAAAAAGGCCTGACATGAGCAAACATTCTGATAAATTCTGATAAAGACTCTGTAGTTGTTTTTACCTATATGTATATTGAGTGTGACAGTTTACAGTTGAGCAATAATTCTGTCAATGCTCTGTTGTGAACAGAACAATCAAACGGTTTCTGTACTCTTACAAATATCTCTGGTATAGGGGCATGTAAATTTTTTGGTTATTGTCGGCCAACATAGGGTATATGGCGATACAGGTGTGTCTGCAACAAGCTAAAATCAGCTAAATGCATGTCATGCTGATGTGTCGGTGGTGTTTTGTCATCTGGCCAAACACATACAGTAAAGGATTTTTTTGTCTGATGATGGCAAGATGCCAAAAAGGCCTTTGGGCAGACTGGCCAGCTCACAACTCTCATAAAACCAAGGAAAAGGGTGGCAGGGAACAAATCAGTTCAAAGCTCATATTTTGCAGACAAAGACACACACACATACACCTTCCGCCTACCTGTCTATGACTTTAAAGTAATTAGGCGCCATGCCAAACCCCGCACCACACACACAGGCCTTTCTGTTAGAGTGCATGGCAGCCGGAAAGCACATTTGGTTGACTTGAAAGGCATCAAAAGGCATCTGAAAGTGGGACAGAGGGAGAAAGAGAGAGAGAGAGAGGGAGGGAGGAAGAGAAGAGTGGAGCACACTCTCTCTCCTTTGCTTGAAAAGGAGGGATGAAAGAGAGATGAAAGGGAGAGTGTCTTCCTTCTCCTCTTTCCTGCCGCTGCATCCTTTTTTGTTGTTCTGCTCCTCCCCTACAGCCCACCTGGGATCACAGACATGATCCAGTCCAGGGACACACATACACAAACACACAACTAGATGCAGGCACACATACAACATGTGCAGGTCCATATGCGTTTTTCTTTTATACATGAGAACCAGATAGCAAGGACACAAAACAAATGCTTATTTTTTTCTCTATCTCCTTCCCTCACACACAGATGCACACATTCTTACATTTGTTAGAAGAAGAGGTTAGTTTGAACTCCGGCCTAACAGCAACTTAGGTCTCTTCCTTCAATCTGCTCTTTGAGTCCGTAGAAGACTCATCAGAGCCAGTGTCAATCTGTGGTCAGTGGTCTCATTTGACTACATTATGTACCACCCACAAGCACTATACATTTTTGCTAACAGCTATTAGCCACCAGCACGGGGGCCTCTATTACTCAGAGCTAGAAATACTGCACCTAATGCATATTAGCATCCAACATTAGCCATTACTCCTGCAGTCGTTATCATTCTCCGTTGCTTATCGGCCTATTGGCCATTTAGCCATGCCAGTATTGCACCTTGCACACATTGGCAATTACCATTAGCTACTTGCCTTCACCCATTAGTAGTATCCTTTGTGTATTAGCATGGGCTTAAGGTTTATCCATTAGGTGGAGAATCCAGATAAAAGCTGTTATCCATAATTGCCTCTCTGTAACCATCTGAAAGAAAGCATAGATAAAAAGAAGCAGATGAGTCAGCCGTTAGATGATTAGTGGTTGTGTAAAACCTCCAATAAAACTACAGCACCCTTCATCCCAGAAGGAAAACTCAGAGTCTCAGAGCATTTTCCTGTTTGCATTTTCACCACATCTGAAGAACTGTGAAAATTTGTCTAATGGACCAATGATAGATGAAAACTAACTTTGCAGTTGTGGAACTATGATATATTATTGGATGTTTCTGTATATGATTAATCAGCGACACAGCAAATTCAAGCAGCAACCCGATGCAACAGTCCCTGAGCCACCACAAAGTTGTAGCCACAGAGCAAGTAGTAATGTCGACTACAGAAAGAGTTTTTGAAGTTTTTTTTTTCTTTTATGTGATCTCATGGAACAGATTTAGTTGCGATGCACACCCCTTTCGCAAGTCTATGTGATTTTCTTGGTATGTTGAGTGAAGTGTGCTCTCCAGACAGCCAATTACTCTGTGTTTATACATTTGTATTAACTGTATATACACTATAATGATTGATCAAGGTTCCAAGTTTCAATATGCGCTTTCCCATTATGCTACAGACACATTTTCTCTGACAGCTACTCGCCCAAACTTTACTTGTCCAGTAAATTTCTGACAGTCTGGTAGTTTGCCTGCCCCCCATTATCTTAGCTCAAGAGCTATGTTGCTTGCAGACAAATAAGATTGGGTCGATGTGGATGAAACAACTGATTTTAATTTGGTTTACCAATACCTTCAGGCTTTATAGAGACTGTATTAAGTGGAAGAGATAAAATTGATCCCACTGAGTTACATGTGGTAAAGAATAAAGGTTTTTAAGGTATCAAAGTCTGTGTCAGGTGAAAAAAAGGGATCAATGCATTGTTTTTTTAATTCTTTTTTTTTACTGAACAGATGTTTCCAAAACAGGTTTATGGATCTCTGCTGTTGTAAAGGGCTGCTTGAGTTCCTGCTGATTTAAGAGGCTGCTCCACCCTAACAAGAATGGTATTGTAACACTAAATATGGGTAATTATCAAAATGTGACATGGAAAACTGTCACAAATTATAAGGTAATAAATATCAGCAGAATTGCAGTTTGCCCACAGGCAGCATTGGGTGGAATTGTGTCAACATTCAGGTTTACTTTGAATAGTTCCATGATAGTTTTAAATCTAACATCTACACTCTGATTTATATAACATGTACAGTCACATCCTCCAAGTTTTTATGTGGACAGATAGATAAATCTGTTCAAGTGTACTTGTCCACTCTAGCCTTCTCTTCCTCCCAGGTGAGCTCTGTTCTGTTGTCAGCTGCAGAGAGAAGCTGCACATATAATGAAACTTGTAGGGACTCAGTGAGAGACAGGATTCAGAAGCCAGAGGAGACTTGTACTAACATGGCTGAATTACACAGTCCTGCTGTGTCAGTCTGTCTGTCAGATTACAGAAACACAGTGAACAGAGCTATCGGCTTACTGTCGCACACCACGGCTGCTATTCACATCCAGGATCTGCACACACGCATGAACACATGACGCTCTGCGGGCAGGTTTCCTCATCCTGAACAGGATCCTCAGGGGCTGTGGCCAGAGTTTCTGACCCGTGGATCTCTGTTCTGGACGTGTGTGTGGTTGCTGATGGGTGTGACAGATAGAGGTCTCTCTATTCCCCTGCTCACCCCCTATGAATAAAAACACAGACAGAAAATGAACCCTTGTGTGGCCTTGAACACACACCCATTCACTCACGTATACACAGACTTTCTGAGGTTAAGTGTCCTTGCAGATGCAAAGTAAAGTGTATGGCTGATGAAACTAAGCTTTAATATTGTGCGTGTGTGCATGCATGCGTGTGCGCACGCTTGTGAAAATGTTTAATTGTGTTTATGTAGTCCGTAAAAGTGGGTGTGGTCGTTGCCGAAGATACTGGCTCAAATCTACAGGCTAAAAGAATCAAGATGTGTGTATGTATGGAGACACGTATGGTTTTGAGGGCATGGCTTTTATGGAGTCAAGACTTTATAAGCTTGTTAATCATCATCAGTGAGGACTGACACAGTAACTTTATACCAACACTGATCACCCTGGTCATCCAGTCTCATTTACTCTTTACATATGTGCCATTAGAAATAATATTATCCATTACATCCAAACTGCAAAAACAAACCCTATTAAGTTATTTTTGTTACTTTTTAATTTGAACTTGCTCAGACTTATTCTTTTGGCCCACAGAAAATGATGACATATGATTTCAATGAATTACATTGATATTGATTCATAGCCCATCCCAAAATGTAGTAATTTTCTGCAGGTTACAATGATATTTGCAATCTAGATCAAATAAATGAATGAAATAACTTAAGTTATGTGATATTTCTTAAAATTGCAATAGCCAAACATTTAAAATTTGCCAAAATATACCAAATATAGACATGAGTCTGAGCTAAAACACAAAACATATATAGTATTGTCATTTGCTGCCATAAAAAATATGGAGTTTGTGGTTCATGACATCCTCCAGCTTCAGTAGAGTTGTTAGGTACAGAATATGGAACTTGACATATAGCAATTTTGCATTTATACAAACTTTAGATGATACACTGCAGTTCTTCACACTGTTTCCACTGTTATCATACAAATTGTCAACAGCTATGTCTTATTTCTACAAATACTCCTGGTAACAGCGCACTGGCAGTGTAACAAAAGCTCATTGAGATAATCTTTTACTCATTTTTTACCTCTTAATATGATAACATATACCTAATAAGAAAATAAACCTACACCACCATGACTTATAACATGAATACATTTATGATTTACATGCAGACCAGTGATAATAATTCAGCAGCCGATGGTAATTTTGAAAAAAATATCTCCACATCTATGTTTTTAGATTTAGTTGCACGTTGCAGCGCCGCAAGAGTTTGTATTTTTGCCTAATCAGGGGGTTACATGGCATTTAAATTGGTGTGGTGTGTTCACTAAATTACAGCTGGTTTTCCAACGCGTGTCCCTCAAGTCAAACATGTGTGTTCCGAAAATAAAACTGCTTGCTTCCCTTATTCCAATCCATCACGTGTGTGCACTCCTCCAGTCCAACTGGGTGTTGAGTGTGAGCTCCACACATCCAAGTGTTTGTCAACCACGCTAAATCCAAGTCTTCATCAACCGTGAGTTCCCGGAATCTAGCTGTGCCTGAAAGGCACGTTCCCCATGTCCGACTGGTCATTAAAAGTTCTCGTAAATCCAATTGGGCATCAATCTGAGTTCCCTAAAATCCAACAATTTGCCAAGTGCGGGTTCAGTAAATCCAACCCATCACCACTTATGTACAGTACATGTTCTTTAAATCCATGTCTTCATCAAGTGTGATCAAGAAACAAAAATAACCAGCTAATCACAGTATTAAACTGTGTAAACTTTCATATTCGTTTCAGTTTGTTGTGAAACCAGCTAAGAGAAATTTCTTGGACAAAAAAAAAATGATGTTATAAGTATGATTTTTCATATTGTAACTCCCCAAAAATCTCTGTAAAATGTAAATGTATTTATGGAGTTTCTACAAGCCTTATCTCCATATTTTTTTTAGCCTTTTTGACGTTTACAGAAATGTTCGGAAGAGAAAAATTTGTTGACATTATGACAATTAGATTCATATTTTAAATGTATTGATTTTTGTTTATAGTGAATTAGATTAAAATATGTCTAAATGACTTTAATTTGACTGTTTAAATTTTTAAATAGAATTTAAAAAATCTCATTTAAAACTACCTTTAAAAAAAACATGGTCATTTCCTCAGGTTATTAAAACCCACAAAATTCTTAAAGAAACAATACTTTGGAAATAAACTCAGCTTCCTCAATTAAAACTCACTCTAACAAAAACAAAAAGGTGACAGTTCAAGATTTATGTATCGAACGCAATGAGGCCTGTCTTAGGTTGTTATCGGAGACAAGAGACAGCAGAGGAAGAAAGTGTGACTCCTCTGAACTAAACTAACTGAACTGGAAAGGAAGGTCATGAGATCATCACTCTGACCTCCTGACTGGTTTTGATCTCAGGGCTTGTAACTTGTCAACAGCATTTTTAGGTAGCAACGTTTGCTCTTGTACTGTAACTCCAAAGCTTGTGCATGCCAACAAAATCCCCACCGCATGGCTATCACGCCATCTCATGAGCTATTTGTTGGCTCCGGGTGTGTTGACGGAGCACTGATGAGATGCTTGGCTGTTTAATGTGTGTGTAATGTTCCACTAATGTTTCTGCAACAGCATTATCTGAGCAGCTATTCTTGGCCTGAGTCTAATGCTCGTGATGATTACCGATAAAGAAGAGGACAGCGTTCCAAATATTTCATGACTGGTTGGGTACCAGGCTGGACTAATGCAAATGGACCTGTGGCACCCTGTAACGGAAAGTTCAGAAGTTTAAAGCCTTACAATAGCCGTTAAGTCCTGTCAGTAACCTTGTGTTGGGATAGCTTATTCATTTTAATGTGTCTCAGATAGATGTTGTGAAAAAACTACTGTGAAGATTGAGAGCTCTCTATGGGTGCTCAGACAGTCATGCTAAAAAGGAACCAGAAAAGATTGTCACTAAAGCCTGAAAGACAATTGGTTGTGATCTTCTTTGAGCTGTGTCATTGTATATAACATGCATCTATAATTGTGCAGATAAAGTAACCATTGACTTCTCCCACTCAGCTAAGCACCTCTTTCAGCTTCTCCCCCTGGGAGGTGATATATTTCCATATTAACCAAAACCAATCGATTTATAAAAAGTGTTTCTCCCACACCAACCAGAAGTTTTATCACCCTCTGTTTGCTACAAGATCTCATATACTGGCCTCAATATATTGTGTGGACTACACTTAACTCAGATTAGATTTGTTTGTCACTTCAATCATTTACTTGTGTCTGTTTGGAACTTAGCTGTATAGCCTTTGGTGCATGTTTTTTTCTCTCCCCTTTTTGTACGCTATCTGATCAACCATGCTGTATCAAAACTACCACCACCTAACAGTGTTACTGGGTGGTAGTGTTATGCTACCAAGTATTAATATAGTCATGGTACAATAGCTTGGATGTGCCAATCTGTGGGGTCAAATTTGATAAACTGCTATTTTTCATGAGAAGTTGACATTTGCTGATATTGAAAAAGTTGTTTGTCCAAAAAAGATGAAGAGCTACAACATCAGCTTTGGGCTGAGTTAGGCCAGTGTTAGACTTTCTGTGTATGCAAGGGTACGTGAGTATCCACATGGACCCATCCACTGATGTTGCCATGCAGCCCAAAATTTGTGTCCGTGAAGCAGCTATGCTATAAGAGCAGTAGTGTGAACACCTAACAGTAATGTGTATGAATGGAATATGTGGATGCTAACCTACTGCACTAGTTTGGAGCAGAGTCCTCCCAGTGGACTCCAAACGAACTTGACAGTAGTGTAATAATAACTACCCGTCCATTGAGTCTGCAGCTAATAACAGGTAGATGATGGCTACAACTCTGCATAGAATTCTATATTGACCAGAAATAAACATTATTTTATAACATGATCAAATGTTAGATACAGGCGATGACTACTACAATGATATCAAAATGATGCTTGAAGTTTGTCTGTGATCAAGTATTCTATGGCTCACCCACTGACTGTTTTTGACCATGACCGAGGTTCTGAACATTTTCTCACATCCAAGTTCCACTCAGAAATGTAGGATGGTGGGCTATGGTTTAAAATTCTGTAAAAAAGCTACACAGTTTACCTTGAGCTTAGAATATTTTATAAGATATTTGCATATTTTTTAAGGGTTTGCCATGTATGTTTTCCATTTATATCCAGATATACTGTGGCATTCAGTAGATTTTCTTCTGCATTAGTTTTTTTAAACAGAGAACCACCTTTCTAAGAGATTTTTTCAGTTAAGCCTTCAAAAGGTTACCACTGACTATATGATATTAAGCAAATGCTGAAAATCTTGTTTTATTGGTGCATTTGTGTAAACTCACTCTGTACTTCACACAATGTAGTAAGTCCAATATAGAAACATATTTTTATATCTACCACTGTAGCATCAAGAATGTAGTTCCTCCAGTTTACCTTAAGGACAAAGAGGGAATATCTGAAGTGGATTAACAGCAGCTACTTTGGGAAAAATATATCAACTGTTTATTAAGTCAGTATGATGCAGCAGGGAGTTTCATCGAAGGAATCTAATTAATCAAAGGAGTGTTGATAAGTTCTGTAAATTATGGCTAAGAGAGAGTGGGAGAGGGAGAGAGGGAGGGTAAGGAAAGGAAATATATTTAGGGAAGAGAGGGGGAGGAAGAGAAAGGGAGAGAAGGGAGAGGCAGGAACTATTCTGGCTACGATAACCATCAACAAGCCAGACAGTCTTTCAGAGGTGGAAACCCAGATGTGTATATGTGTGTTTCCCCTCAGGTCATGTAACATGTGGTAAGGAGGCAGTGTTTTTGCGGTAGTGTCCATTCAGGCTCTTGCTCCTGAGGGAACCTTCCAGAAGGAATGAACGGCCTTCCTCTGGGAGGCCCGTGTAGGAAGTGCAGCTTCCAACTTTGTGGAACCGGCCTTCACACCCCCTGCTGCTTTTCACATTAAGGCCATGGCAGCTATGTTATGGGATATAACCGTTAATCTAATACATTTTATGGTTGCTACTAGTTCGGTTCGTACATTTCACGGGTCATTCCAGCTATGTAGACTTTGGCCCCCATAACTTTGAATAATGAAATTCTCTTGATGTTTTAATACTCTGTGAAAAGCCCGAGATGGTTGACTGTCAGAATAAGACAGCGGCCAAACTTGTACACGTAAATCCTTGCAATAATTGAACCAGATTGTTCATGGAAGAACTGCAAGTGCACTGCACCCTCATAAAAAAATAATGATATGCATTCATTTTTAGATGTTCTGAGACGTCCAGTTTGTCTCATTCTGATTCACTCAGTTGCTTTTGTAACAGACAATTGATGATCAAAGTGTTTTTGCACCATTACATTCTTTTCCAACTCCAAAATCTGAACAAATATTTAAGTTATAACACTTAATGTTTTCTTTATAGGATCTTAGTCCCTATTTTTAGTATATTATATATGGCCACAATTTCATGGGAGGCTTTCAGTGTATTTGCATTTTGAAATGACCTATTACATATTTGTTTTCATGACCAATGACGGAGTCAGCCTTTCCTATGCAGGAGTCAAGCTGCATTTAAATCTGCCAGGGATTCGCATGAAATTCTGCATGCTAGTATGTAAGACAAATGCTGTTGAATTTGCACATTTCAGGTGGCGCAAAATGCAACGTTAAATTGTGTATTCAGGACCGTGTTAAGACGATGTTGATTTTGTTGTGGACTTCTTTTTAAAACAAGGTGGATCACTAAATCCTCCAAGCCCATGCTTTGTTTGACAGCACTATAAACAGATACAGGGGTTGCTCCTATTACTGACCGCCAGTGTGGCCAAAACAACCAGAGAGGGCTAAGACCGAAAGTGCACAGCTGGAACATGAATATATCTACACTCATGGACAAAACTGTTGGTACCCCTCGGTTAATGAAAGAAAAACCCACAATGGTCACAGAAATAATGTGAATCTGACAAAAGTAATAATAAATAAAAATTCTATGAAAATTAACCAATGAAAATCAGATATTGCTTTTGAACTGTGGTTTACCAGAATTATTTTCAAAAATAAACTCATGAAACAGGCCTGGACAAAAATGATGGTACACTTAACTTAATATTTTGTTGCACAACCTTTTGAGGCAATCGCTGCAATCAAATGATTTCTGTAACTGTCAGTGAGACTTCTGCACCTCTCAGCGGGTATTCTGGTCCACTCCTCATGAACAGACTGCTCCAGTTGTCTCAGGTTTGAAGGATGCCTTCTCCAGACGGCATGTTTCAGCTCCTTCCACAGATGTTCAATAGGTTTAGATCAGGGCTCATAGAAGACCACTTCAGAATAGTCCAATGTTTTCCTCTTAGCCATTCTTGGCTGTTTTTAGCTGTGTGTTTTGAGTCATTATCCTGTTGCAAGACCCATGACCTGCGACTGAGACCAAGCTTTCTGACACTGGGCAGCACATTTCTCTCTAGAATAATTCACCTTTAATGTCTTTAGAGGTTGTTCTGGGCTCTTTTATTACCATTCGTATTATCCGTCTCTTCCATTTGTCATCAATTTTCCTCCTGTGGCCACGTCCAGGGAGGTTGGCTAAATAATATGTGCAACTGTAGTCACAGGAACATCAAGCTGCTTGGAGATGGTCTTATAGCCTTTACCTTTAATATGCTTGTCTATAATTTTCTTTCTAATCTCCTGAGACAACTCTCTCCTTGGCTTCCTCTGGTCCATGTTTAGTGTGGTTAACACCATGTCACCAAACAGCACAGTGACTACTGTAACCCTATAAATAGGCCGACTGACTGATTACAAGTTTGTAGACACCTGTGATGCTAATTAGAGGACACACCTTGATTGAACATGTCCCTATGGTCACATTATTTTCAGTCTTTTCTAGGGGTACCATCATTTTTGTCCAGACCTGTTTCATGAGTTCATTTCTGAAAATAATCCTGTTGAACCACGGTTCAAAAGCAATGTGATTTTCATTGGTTAATTTTCATAGAATCTTTATTTATTATTACTTTTGTCAGATTCAAATTATTTCTGTGACCATTGTGGGTTTTTCTTCCATTAACCAAGGGGTACCAACAATTTTGTCCACGTATGTATATTTTAGTGAATTTGGAAGCCTTCTATTATGTGAAAATGCCTTACACAGTGGATTTAATACAAGGTAGAGTAAGTACAAATTTTTATTTATTTATTTATATATATATATATATATATATATATATATATATATATATATATATATATACATACATATATATATATATATATATATATATATATATATATATATATATATATATATATATATATATATATATATATAATTCCATGCTAATTAAGCTATCATTTTTACTGGGCTAGCGCAATAGAAAAATATGTTAATATGTGACAGAACTAATGTATAACATACACACTATATAGACAAACTTCCATGCTGACATATTTATTTTTGTTTTTACAATGCAATTTTTCTTATTCTTTAAGGCATGACTGTTAAATACAGACAGATCAGAGACCACTTAATTTTTCAAAACCAAATATTACCAGTTCTAATCACCTTGGTGACAGGGTAGTAAAATTTGTTTATGACGGGCTTATGGGACAGCGTTTTCAGTTTTGAGGTGATCGCAGACTGTTTTTCTTTGTAATAAAAGCTCCTCTTTGTTGCCCCATCCCCCTTGAATCCCCTCAATCTCCACCCCTTCCCCCATATTTTTTTTTTAAACAAGGAACCCTTAATTTGACGAGAAGGAAGCAATGAATTGTAGAGTATACCTTTCCACCGACGGCCTGGGAAGTGTAGGCCTCTCTCTCTCTCTCTCTCTCTCTGTCCAACCTGCAAAACCCAGTAGGTAAATAGGTAACATATGTGAGTTTGGGGCTGCTACTGCACTCATTGTCGTCCTCTGTGTCCTTTTTACCTGTTCATTTTCTCTCTTTCTCAGTGCAGTGCTCACTCACTTTAATAGCAGGTGATGCAGGAATAAGAGACGGTATACTGAAAAAAATAGTTCTGTTCTTCATATAAATGAATGCAACCGTTTTGCTGTACATATGAAAAGGGTAGGCCTTATTTTGCTGTGGAAATTTAGAAGCAGCAAAACTGTTGTCTTTTCTGTATTAAATACTTTTTCATTGATCTTTTTGAAAAGGCCTTTTGCATTGACTGTAATTGTGTCCAATGTGTGGATGTTGGTGGAGCTTCTGTGTGTAGGTTTAATAAGGGATGTATGGATGTGTGTGAGCAGAGAGTTTATCAGAGGAGACGTGTCAATTAGGTTGAGGGTACAGAAGGCAAAGCTGGATGTCAAAGGTCAAGGCGTGTGGGGGGGGATTCGTCAGCTGTCACTAACTATAAAAACTCACTATGTTTCTGAGCGTGTGTGTGTGTGTGTGCGAGTGTGTGTTCACGCCATGGTGAGGACCTTGTTGTGGGTCAATAGCCACTGAGCCGAGACTGAGAAGAGACACACAGTTCACAGTGTGTGGTGACACCTTCTTCTGCAGCAAGACAGACAGCACAAAATTAAAACAAATTCCCCTTTGAAACACAAACTCTCAGCTCAGTCTCCTATATTAAATCTTTTCCAATGTTCTACACAGAATGTGTGAAAAAGCTCACAAAAGAGCATAAATGCACTTGCAACTGTATATATGTTAATTTTTGTTAAATAATGTTAAAATAATAATTGTTTTGAAAAAAAATATCAGAAATCAATCAAATTTAAATAATTAATACAAAGGTATGACCAAGTTAGTCTGTATTATGGGAGGTCATGAAAAGTGTTGATGAATTACATGCTGGCATATTTGAACAGGTCACGAGCAAGTCTATTACAAAAGAAAAAGCAAAGCTCGAGGTGACTTTGCAGGTAAACATCATTTACAAACAGACATCATCTGTTAATATAATGTGTCTGGACTCCTTCAAACATCCATAAAACCCAGCTGGTTTCTGTGTGGATTTGTCCGTTTACGTGATGGATGCTAAATGTCTGTACTTGAAAAATTCAGTCTAACATGCTGCCTGCAAACACTGAGACATTTTTGAGAATGTCGACACTTTAAATGTTGGAACACCCACTCTGTCAGTCAGAAATGAATTTATCTCTGGTTCTTCTGATCTGTACGTAAAATAAAATTATGGCTAAAACGTGACATTGCTAAAATAATTTTTTGAAAATTAAACATAATATTAAAATTATAAGTGCATCTCCAACCAAACAGATAAATCAAATATTTGGATAGTTTTGAACAAAAATCTGATGCTGGCCAGTTTTTTTTTTCATGAAAATCAACTTAGTAGATTTTGTGTAAGCAAACAAACAGCACCTTCTTGTTGAAGGTACAAAGGTATTTTTTTCTCTCACTGAAGTGGTTCAGATAATTCTTATAAACTGCTGCCATCATTTACTACCTGATTGTCTTTCAGCTTATGTTTCTTGCCCAGACTGACTTTGCTGTACTCATGTTAATCTCAGCCTTTACTTTGGTGAGTTCAGTATTACTGTAATCAATAGAAATGGTGTCCAGAAGTGCATAAATAAGATCCAAAGTCTAATAATCCTCGTATATCTTTTAAGAAAGCCTACATTAAACATTTATTGCATAAACAAAGGAAAAGTCAAATCCCTATAATGTCAGACTGAATGATGACTCTGAGGTAAAGATTTCAGTTTTCCAAAGTTCACATATAGACTTTCTAGAGGTCTGGAAATTACCTGTTCCTCAGAGAGCTTAAGTGTTTTCTCTAACAGAGCGAAAAGTGATCAGTGTCAGTAGAAAGAGTCAGGTCAGTTCTCTCAGCATTGGCAACTGCTCAAAACAAAGTACAGGCTTTAGACCGCAGACAGAAGCATTATGGGTACATAATGCCTTCTTTCCTCTCCATCCTCTCTCTCCGTTTCACGCCCTGCATCCGTCCTTCCATCTTCATCTCTTCCTCCTTTCTCCCTACAGTTTTGTACATGTGTATGTGTGTGTGTATGATCACAGAGGACATGATTAGTTTCCTTCATTAGGCTAAAGGCCGGGCTCTGCTCCATGGCAAATATTGGGCCATGGAAATGAGACATTTACACACACACACACACACACACACACACACACACACACACACACACACACACACACACACACACGCACACACACTTTGAAAGGGCACACCTCTAACACTCGTCTAATATGCGCTCATAGTCCTGGACAGGACATTCCTCATTTATTCAGCAAATGGTCATACACACACACTCACACAAACCTGCGCAGCCGTACTCACACACATTCTGACCACATTTTGACACTCTCCCTCACACGCCGAGAAAACATACACCCTCACAAAATCGAAACTCACACGCACTTTCTGGACAGATCCACATTGCTGAGCTCCACCACACACACACACACACACACACACACACACACACACACACACACACACACACACACACACACACACACACACACACTCAAACATGTCCACATGGAAGGCACACACACTTACACACGTGCCAAAGCAAATGGGTGCAGGTTGTGGCTCGGCGGTGTGTTCCCGTGGCTTTAATTAATTCCAGCAATTAATGATACGTGATCAGTTCCAGACCACACTTGGCCAACAGCTGCCAAGAGTGTGTGAGGTGACCCTTAGCAACACACACACTGAGGGTCCAGTCCACAGAAAGGAGGACCACCTTCACTGATTCACCAACCTAAGTGGAGCACAGGTACCTGCTGGTACAATGACTGTTCGTAATGCAACTATGAGAAGAACACGCATTGCATCTTCTATTACAGCTACTTCTACTGTCTCTGGCACTACAATTCCTACTTTTACTTCCACTTATACTGTTGTGTCACTTTTACTGCAGCTCACTTCATTGTAGTGATAATTCTGATGCTCCTGTTCCTACACCTTCCGATATTACTGCCACTGCTACTGTCTAATATAAATGTCATAAGTGTTACTATCACAGCCACTACTTGTATAAGGAATGTACTGCTACATGTGTTGGTTGCAGACTGTTTATTCCCTTTGTTCAGTACAACCTAAAAGCCAAAGAATTACTGTCAAAAGTCTGTGTACATCTATAACTATAACTATGACTACTTACAGTTTTACTCCTTGTAAATTGTAGAAGCAGTGGTAGTAGCAGTAGTTACAGTCACAGGAGCAGGAATATAAGTAGGAGCTGCTGCATTAGCACAACTACATTTACTAATACTGCTGTTTCGTTGACACTGCTGGTAATTCTACGATGAACACAGTTATTATTGTTACTACAAATGCTACCACAAATTACACTACAACTATGTCTACTTTTACTGTCTGCAAGTTGTATTTTGTGTACCACCACTACTACTTACACTGACTATCCACTACCACAACCAACAGCCATTATGTCCCAAAGCACACAATGCACACATGCATGTGACAGTGGACATTTATGAGATACATACTGAACAACCGCACATTCTTTTTTTAACATGTTTGTAGACACACGCACACATACATACAGATGCATGTTGGTCAGAGCAGGAATGTGCAAATACAAGCCTCTGTTCCCTCACTTGCATATGCATACGTAAAAATACGCCCTCACACACACATAATGTGAAAAATGTGTGTAGCTGTAGATTCACTTTCCCATTTGGGGACACACTCTTTTTTTCCCCCCACATACACTCACACAGACACACACGTGCGGTGTGTAGCTATGTGCTGAGCTGGTGCTGCGCTGGCTGGTGGAGGAAGAAGAGGGTTTAACGCAGACAAAGACAGCCAGGCCCTGCCGACAGGAAGAGATGGCCGAGATGGATGCCAAACCTGACCTCTCCACCACGTGTGTGTGACCAGAGAGTCCCACCGTGCAGACAGTGTCAAGCTAATATGTGTGCATGAGCTCATTTCAACACTCTTAACAAATGACCGTCTCCCACACACTAACCTTTCTGCTGCTAGTTGTATAGTGAGTTTGGCACTGGGGAGGAAACTCCCTTTAGATAGAGGCCCTGATACACACACAGTGTATATACACACAGTTATTTTTCCAGCATTTGTGGTGCAGGGAGCAATGTCCTGATGTTTATAGCACTGTATGTCTGTCTGGAAAGATGTAAAACTGTGTATGTGTGTGTTTGTAAGTTTCTGCGTATGTGTAAGGGTGTGAGAGTGTGTGTGTGTGTGTGTGGAGGAATGAACAGTTTTCTTGGAAGCCCCGAGCTTTGACGTTTGTCTGTGTTTGCGGTGTGTGTACGTCTAGCTTGGTTTATGTGTTAGTCTGTTTATCGCTGTGTGTTTTGGAGAAAGTGTTTATGCAGTCAAATTGGTCTTCCCTTCTAAAAACATGTACTCACATGTAGTTGGTTAGAAGTCCTGGCTCTGGTTCTCTCTGTTTGTCTTCCTGTTTCATTCAGCATCAATTCATATTAGCAGATATTTATATTAAAGTTGTTCTTGATCCTTGTTGTTCTCTTCCTATGTATTCATGTGTTCATCTCTTGCTTTAGACTTGTGCTGTGTCTGAAATCTGTTCCTCAACTCCCCATTCATTCTTCCCTGTAAATACTTTAGTTTACTAAAATGATATTTCAAATGTATGAATCTCTTTGCATCAGTAACAAGTGTAAAATCTCATAACTTACTGTAGCAAACATTTTTTGTTTTTTGATCCACCGGTACACCAGCACATTAATTTAATACAAAAAAATCAAATAATTCATAGAGATAAAATATAGGCCTCGTGCACAGGCTATGTTTCAAAGTGATTTTGCGTGCAAGCACCATTTTCGGCCTAATTATTCCATACCAAACTTTCGGTATGCTGTAATTCAGTTGGTCTAAAAGGAAAGAAAATCTGGCAATGATTGGAGATTTTAGCCAATCACATGGCTTTTTACCCAGAACAGGTGAGGTAGCATAATCAGCACCACCGTCCACTATGAAAGCAGGGTGTGGTGATGCAGTGAGTTAGATAGTGGACTTTTCTCTGGAGAAATGACTTTAATCCAGGATTACGCCCCAAACTATGTTGTTGTTGTCTTTGATTTTTTGCTTTTCTGTGTGCTGCAGCTTTAACTTGGAATAAAATACACCTTAACCCTTAACACTAAGGTGTGCTACAGTCCCTCCCCCCCCCCCCCCCCCCCCCGTCTACACATCCATATTGCGGCCATTGTGTTGGAGATGCAAGTGTTTCTTCTAAGGGCCTCAATGATGAAGACATACCTAGTTCTTGTTGATTTGTTTTGCAACTGCCAAACCTCATAGAAAACACAATATTACAGTAGTTTACAACCTTTCTGTTGGTCTCTGCCATATGTGGATAAATGGCTGTTCTAGCCTGAAAACAAAACAAAATCAAACATAAGAAAGATGTTCACCAAACACTCTAACCAGAGTCAGTTTGCTTTTGGGGGGGTTTCATTTCACAGATTCCTTGTCGGTTCATGCTGCTCTGGAAGTGGCTCAGACAAATTTTTGGAATCACTGAGGTTAAGATAGCTGAGGTATAATTATACATGCGGTTCTTTGTCAAATCACCAAACTGAGCATTCCTGCACAGGATTTTTTATGGGTCAACCACACACACACATTTATATTCCTTGGAATACTTTGTCACTTTTGGTGCAAGTAGTTTTTGTTGTTGACTTCCAGCAAGGATGAACACTTCAAAGCAAACAAGTAAATTCTTAGTACAGACAGAAAAAGAGATAAATATCTTTGGTCGACTGCAAACAAAGCTGTACTTCATACACAAACAATACACCCACGTAAACATGTTCTTTTTATATTAAAACTCCATTTTTGAAGCCGTTGTCAATGCATGCCACTATTTTGGTGGAATGCCGACACACACACACACTGATACACTCATACATATCCCCTTGAGTACCCTGTCACTATTGGATGTACACATCAAAGCCTACAATGCCTGTTATGTGTGTGGCGACAGACAGTAATTAACTGGGAACATCCCAGTGGGACCAGTACTGACTGACTCCATCAATCACAGCCAATCTACTGCAACCACTAGAATGTCTGCAGGGAGTTTGCATACTAACACTTGGTGTGTCTGCGTTTGATACTCAAAACAAAATATTTGTTTGGCAGTGTAACATGAATAATCATGTTCTCGCAATCAGCGTGTGAAATAGGGCAAAGCAGTTAGAATGCTGTAGTGTTTGGCTCTTTGTGAATGATTGTATTCTTCCAGTCGCATGTTGTTGCTCCAGTATAGTTTTTTTTTCCTGAAATTTCCAACCAACCATTTATATTGTTTTTACCATCTAGTGTTTGCGTTTATGAGTGGAAGGAGAGAATTATAATTAACTAGCTGATCTACAAAACAGTTAAGTTGCTTTGCCTTTTTTTCCTTGTGATCTTTAAACCATTGCCTTTGCTACAATTAACTTAAAATCAACACTTTCTTGTCTCCTATAAATAAACTGGGACTAACTTCAAAATACATTATAGTAATTCACAATTTGGTCTAGTAAATTATAGAATTGAAGATCCTTATGGTTAGTAGTATAGGAACAAAAATAGTAATCTATTATTTATTAATGATGTCATTTTCCCTGTGTCAGATTTACATTTAAAACCCCAAAGGCTCACTAGCCATATGAAATCAAATTAGGAATCTTAATGAGCCATTTTTTTTGTATTATATTTTACATATATTCATAAAATTAACTGTCATGGTAAGCACATTGTGTAAAATACGAGCAACCCATGTGATTTTTCCAAAAAATGTAATTGTTTTATTTTATCAACTGATGAAAGAAGACATTTGGGTTTTTTATCAAGGAGGTAGAACATTACAGCTAAAGCAGTCTGGGCTCATTTGATACAAGATTCTATCAGAGTAACATTTTAGAGAAAGAAAATGAGAAGGAAGGTGATCAGAAAGCTTTTTAGTATTCAGTAAGAATCATGTACATAGCTGTGTCCTGGTGATTCTGGGGGATATAGTCTTGAAAAAATCTGCAAGATTCCTGGTTTAAGTTTAGCTTCTTTTTTCACATTTTCATAAATAATGGTCATCATCTAGTTATCTAGTTCAAAGTTCTGCCAGCATAGCTAATCAGGCGACAAATGTTCAATATTGCGTTTGTGTCCTTGAATGCATCGCGAGCAAGTGTTTTCAAAGCAGTACAACCCCATGACATTAATATGAACACCGCTTTGTGGCTATTGTGCTAAAAATATGCAAAACAACTCTTACGATCCTTTAATAAACATCTGTTTGAAACTATTGTTCATGGGATGATTCTTATCTATTCAAGTAAAACACACATATGCAAACAGTCACAGATTTGGCTGCGACAGACGGTAGCGAGAGGTTGTCTGTATGTGTGTGTTTGAGTGAGACAGAGAGGGGATATGAAGGGGTTAAGCAGGGAAGTGCTGGAGCCAGAGAGATTGACCCAGACATGACCTGCCTATGAGAACATGGTTTAACCCCTCTTTTGCACACACATACACACATCAAGCAGCTCATCCTGAACTGATGAAGAGATAACAGAGAGATGGCATAACTCACTTTTATTGCTGGAGTGTAATATAATGTGTAACGATACCGTGTTATTTTACAGCCTAGACACCACCAACTTTAAGACTGTTCTCTGAAGTGAAGAGTAGATAATTTGACAAAAACAGTCAAATACAATTAAACTCTTCTGAGCTGTTTGATCCAACCCAACATGCTCATGAGTATATCCTGTAAATTAATGGAAATAGATTGATACTATACAGTTGGAAGCCTCACATTAACTACGTTTGAGATTGCCTTTAAGTAGTTTCTTTGTGATTGAAAAGACAAACAAAAGCTGGAGGCTAAACAGTTTTAGGATATATTTTGTGCAATTTGTTTTTCTCATGGGAAACTGTGTAATTTTAAAGAAAATGTTAAGTTGTACTGTAGTGCTTCATGCAACCATTTGCAAGCAGTCTTACTGTTCAGTGTGACCTCAAACTTACTTTTTGGCATTTAACCAATCAGATACCAACCCATCGCCGCTTTAGGAGCCCATTGGCCGTGAACAGGCTCAAATGAGGCCTATTCATCATCATCAGCCATTAGTTTGGATTGTGTTTAAGATTGTGTGTGTATGTGTGTGGCGGAATGGGGTTGGCAAAAATATGCTAATGTTTATGGGAATTTGAATCAGTGTTAAAATCATTTCCATAATTCTTTGTTTATGGATATAAATGATTTGTAGGTGTGTGTGTGTGTGTGTATGTATATGGGTGTGTATGGTCCAGGTATTACTCGTGTTGTGGGGACCAAAATATGTTAACACATTATAGGGATGTGTCTTCTTTATGGGGAGTTATCCTTAAATTCCCATATTGTAAAGCATTACTTTAAGGTAAAGATTTGTTTTAAAGTTAGATTTAGGTTAAGGTGAGGGTCTGAGTAGGGTTAGGAACGTGGAAGTTGTTGTATGTGTGTGTCTGAACCTTCCTATGTTCAACAACTGTTTATCCGATCTATGTCACACTCTGCGGTTGTATTGCTAGACCCTTCCAAGTGAAGTTCTTTTCATAAAAGGTTCTTAGGATACATTCAAGGACAAACCTTAAATGACTGTCTATGAGTACAGTAGGGCTGGATCGACTCATCGCAATGTCATCATAGACAATAATGCGAAGATGGCACCAATCAAAGCATGGTTTCCTGCAGAGAACGAGCTGCTGTTAATAAAGACCTCGCCCACAATCATCTCAAGTATGAGAGTATTTTAGACAGACCTGACAGTGTTGTGCCCCGTAAGCACTGCAAATTGAAAATGGCTTATTACACCAATACAACAGCTATGCGCAAGCACTTCGGCTGAAAGAATCCTGGCACTCTTTGTCAAGACTGCAAACTGTGTACTTTTTGTCACCATCCAAGCATGATAAAGTATATTAGGATTATCAATGTATGGAACGTGTTCTGTTAGTCGTCACTTAAACATGACTTTGTAATTGTTTTTTCATCGTTCTTATGTACAAAGTAATTCCTGCACTGCTTCTGTTATAGAAATTAAACTTTACACTATCCAAGGGACATCCTCCCACCACTTAATTACATGCATGTTTACAAGATAAAACTCTACTGATTTAGATGAAGCTTCTAAGTTGCAAACATTATTTTTAAAGGTTTGGTTGATATAGTAATGTTAGTAATTGCATCAATTTAATATTGTGTGTGATTTTAACTGAAACATCTGCATTGGTTGATTTAAAATTTAATTCAAGTTGAAGTAACTCAATTAAATTGCCTGGATAGCCTTACTTTTCTTCATTGTAAGTAGAGGATTTCAAGACCCCTGTATCTTTACATGCCTGGACAACGTCAGACAGTTGAGACTGGTAATTAAAAATACTTTTCATTATAGAGGAAAGGTTAATTCTCCAAACTCAGTGTAGTTTGTTGGTTGAACATAATTTTATTTGAAATTGTCATAACTGTTGTGTTAATTTTCACTGATTATACCAGGTGCCAAGCAATCAGCCCATTCCAAACAAACATATTTTGAATGGGTCTGTCTATCTCAGTAAAGGTCAGTGTGTGTGTGTGCTACATGTAATTT
The DNA here is from genome assembly GCF_022539595.1 of Amphiprion ocellaris. Lineage (NCBI taxonomy): Eukaryota > Metazoa > Chordata > Actinopteri > Pomacentridae > Amphiprion > Amphiprion ocellaris. The sequence goes on from NC_072774.1 coordinate 17,251,636, forward strand.
TGTGTTTGTCTGTGCATAAGTGACAGTTTTGTGTCCACACACAGTTTACAGTGTATGAGTGTCTTTACATTTTAAGTTGCCTCATTCCAACAGACTAGCTACAGTTTAGAGTCTGCTCCCTTCTCCTACACAAATACTCTCTCTATTTCTATCTTTGATCTCTCTCAGTCTCGTGGATCACATGATCCACAGAGAAGCAGGCGAGTTGTTTATGAGCTGTGGACAAAAAGCATGTCATTGCAGTTGTTGTGTGTGGGGATGTTGCTTTGGTTACGCCTTGGCATCAACATCAGACCTCTCCTCCATAAAATCGCTGGGTTGATGTTGAACCTGTGAACTGTTTGTCTCTGCTCTCTGACTCTTTGTGCTGTTTTGTCTCTTGTGTGAAAAGAGACTAATACTGTTGTATGATTCAGTTTATCTGCTCTAATAGATTTCTTAACCAAAATTACAATAATCTGTTTTATGTATATAATGCTCACAAAATAGGATTAAAAAAATGACCCTATAAATACTCACACACTGGAAACTTTCTTGTAGTCAGAGACGCTTCAACATTCCAGTGGAAACTGTTTCACCTGTTGATCAGATTTCATAGTATTCACCTACTTATAGTTCTTTTTTTGCTAATAATGATAATCAACAGTTGTGTTCATTCCTATTAGTGAGAAATATTATCAGTATGTCTCATTGCAATAAGTTCCATCCCATGCAGTCCCACTATGTGTGTGTGTGTGTGTGTGTGTGTTAGTGTAAATCTTATATATGCTTGTTTACATTTGCAATGCCAGCGATCAAATTTTATTACGTGTCTGGTTAAGATGATCTGATGGGCTCTGATGGGATAAAATCACACACACAGGGTCATGATCAGACTGTCAGTGCTGTAGCTGTTAACTAGCAGATGTTGCTAAAGCTCAGTGTCGTCCTGCTCAGACTGTGATGTGCTGATGTCATGCTGACATGCATATTTAAACCACACTTTACTTTCTCACTGACCCTTCTTGACCATTGCAGGGAAATATTTGAGAAAGATTACTAATACCATAGATATATTTTTTAAAGGTTTAATTTCTATCTTACTCTGTAGTCGTTTTTATTTATATATATATATATATATATTTATATATATATATATATATATATATATATATATATATATATATATATATATATATATATATATATATATATATATATATATATCTCATGTCTTTGTCTGTTTTTATGCACCAGTATCCAATTATCATGCTTTATAAGAAGAAACCGTCAACTACTGCAGTAGTAACTAAGTCCTTATATCTGCTTACAACTCAAAGTTGAATTCTGGGTTTGAATACAGTGTTGCAATAAAAAAAAAAAACTGCATTCTTGACATTAAGATTCGATTTGTATTTTGTTATGTTTCAATTCCTATTTTACTCTTTTGCTTCAAATTACAGCAACCGTCACCTAGAACTTTTTGTCCTTGAGTCACATAGCTTTTTGTGCTGACAGTCATTATCATGATGGGAAAAACAGGCGTGCCAATCAGACCTTTGTCGATGTGATTTGGAATGGGGAAATCAGACAGGGGAAAGCAGATGGTAATCTACCAAGAACGCATGTGTATTTAAACGGTGAGTGCACTGCATCACAGTATCCTCTGCAAATAAAAGAGGGGACTGCGTGTTTTGATCCTGCGCTTCTGTCCTTTTGAACAGCAACTCAATTCAACACTTCCTCCATTATGGTCAGTTCACCTAATGTCAAACTAAAGTGCCAGCTCAGGTGCTTCAGTTTTCTTCAGAATTTTATTGATGCAGTTTCTGTCTTGTACCTCTGTTTACATTTCTACAAAAAAAGAAAATAAAATCAAGTATACAGCAGTGAAAACATGCTTACTTTGAATAATTAGAGGCTACTTCTTGTCAGTTTTTCATGTCTGAAGTCTTGTCCTGCATGTACTTGTCCCAAAAATCATTTCTCCAGGAGAAATCTAGCTGAAAAAATCACCTACTTTGACTTTTGACCCTTTAGACTCACTTGCATGATGTTTAACAGATCAGGTTGCTGCTAAAAGTCAACTGCAACCCACATAGTTAAGTGCTTGGTAGCAAACTTTTTTTCATTTTGATCCCCTCTCTCAACCCGTCCCTCCGTCTTATTTTTCTCTTCACCACCATCTTTGTTTCTCCCACTCTTTTGTCTTTTGCTCGTTCTCCTAAATCCCGTCCTCTTCCATCAGCTGCTCCCTGCTTCACATAGCCAACGCTGAGCTGAGAACTTTTTACAGCGTACATAACATAAACTTGTCATCACGTGTGTCATTGCTTTGTCATCCAGAGTAGAAGCGCTTTTTTTAGGCATAGTCTCATTTACTCTTTACATCTATCTGTTTTTACTTCACTCACTTTTCTTCTCCTCTTTCTCCTTTCCTTCCCCCTTCCTTCCTTCCTTCCTTCCCGTCTTTCTTTCCTCTCTCTGTTTTCCATCCACTGATCCTTCTCTGAAAGGTTCTTATCCATTATTTTTCCTTCACTTGTTTTTTTCACATCATTCTTTCCTAACGACTGGTGTTCTCTCTCTCTCTCTCTCACGCAAATACAGTATTGTCTGGCTTTCACTCTCCTGTTGATCCTTTCATGCACACTCCCAAACTTCCTTGCACATGTTAAACTTGGCTCCATGCTCAGAAAGCTGGAGCAAACCTGCTGAAGGCATGCATCTGTGTATGAGTCTGGACACATATCTTTTCACTAAAGTACTGATTTACATTACCACCATACTGAAAAACTGGTTCATTGCTATGGAAGAGTTTAGTTTTGTCTTTGATCATCATATTATGAAGCTCTGCCGCTCAGTTTTATTGATAGAAATCTAAAAGAAAAACTCTGTCAAATCATCCTCAACGGTAAAAACTTGTTTCTTCTGCTTGTCTCTTTTCTTGTTTCCTTTTTTTTGTTCATTCTACTGTCTTCCTCATTTTCCCCAATTTTTAAACTTGTATTTTTCTCTTTTTAGCTTATTCTTATTTCACCTCTTACTTCATCTCTCCATTCCCCTACCCCTCATCCATCAGGCTTCTCTACACCATCTCTTCCATATTTATCCCTCACTTTTCTCTTTCTCATTTATCAACAGCACATCGTAATCTCTTTTTTCTTTTATCCATCAGTTTAATATATTTCTTTTTCAATTGCATCTCTATTTTTTCTCTTCTCCTCTGTCAGAGCAGTTAATTGTGTTTCCTCAACTGTCTCACAAACAGATTTGAATGCTGTGAGAGCTAGATATACCCCTCATTGTTGTGTATGTGTCTGTGGTATCCATGGTTTCTACTTCAGCAATGTGTCCTAATGAGGCTCCTGTCTCCATAGAGAGTTTTTAATTATCAAGACAGCAGGTAGTTCTTCCTCTAACTGCCCCTTCTTTCCCACAAATCAGAGAGCTCATCCTTGCGTGCGTTTTTTTTTTTTTTTTTTTTATGGAAATATGAAAAGTCCCGCTGATGTTCCCACCCTGATAGCCAGGTGTCCTGCCGTCAGACACACGCACACTCACAAACACACACATACTCAACTCCACAACACAGAAGAGATCAAAATGGCAAATGTCTCAAATCATCTCATGAAAACATACTGCATGAAACTGAAACACACACAAGTGACAGTGGATGGCTTTAAGAGTCTTTGTGAGAAGATGAGGTCATCTGGCCTTTCCTGTTCCTCTGACCATCTATCTCCCCTCCCTTTCCCCACACAGACACCATAAATAACCACACACACACACACACACACACACACACACACACACACACACACACACAAATGAGTGTCCACAGAGAGTAGAAATAGCCGAGATGAATGTGGGAGAGAAATGAAGTGTGAAAGGCAGGTGGAGAATAGAGAGCTGATAAGAGAGGGTGAGTCTGTGATGTCACCTCATATAAAACAAGTGAGAGAGAGGAGATGTGGAAAGTGTCTGAGGTCATTTCCTCGTAACTCACTTCATGCAGCATCAGTTCTGTCTCTTCACATCTCACTAGTAATCCTGGCATAACAGACACTTTAGCAGCTTGAAAGTCATCCTTTTCTGGAGTGTTTATATCCATCTTATGATGAAGCCCACTGATGTTTATGGCACCGTAGAATGATTATTATCTGAAATCTGTCTGAGAATAACTTCAATTTGCTACCACTAGAGATCAAAAGTCAGGGCCACGTGCAAAATAGCACCTCTAGAGCTGGGATTTATTTGTCAAATGTTCAAAGAACCTTAGGTAGGGTTTTCTCGTTAAACCCACGTGTCCTGATGAATAGTCTACACTGTTTATTCAGCCGCTACAACCCTGTCTCTCAAAAGCTATGCTCATTTACAGCTAATTAGCAAATAGCATTTGTATGAAACATAATCCCCTTTCAATCAACATATCAAGAAGATATTTGTTATATATGCAGGCAGTTTCCAACAGTACAGAATGTTCTTTCTGATAAAAGTCTGCAAAACATTTGTTGTCATTGGTCTTTTTTATATATTTTATTTCATTATCCACACAGGTTCACCCAAACATGATTATTGTAATCTGTGTTGGATTATGTTTAGGTTTTGGAATAATATTAAAAAAAGAAGCATTTTTTGAATCAATCAGTTACAGGTATGGTTCTTAAATATTTTAAAATTACAGTCTTTCCCCAACTGTAACCTTTACTGATTCAAAGGTAATAACCAGAAGGATATAGGACTTGAACCATGTCTGCCAATGTCAAAAAAACTGCTGTGGTTTGTGTGCCTAACCATCCACCCCAACCTCCTCCCCGTGACTCCTGTGAAATGCAAGGGATGTCACATGTCACAGATGAGAAAAAATAATTTTCCAATTAACATTTTTATATGCTATGAAATTAAACTAGCTGCGTATTAGATTTTAAAGGATATGAGAATATTATGCATACTGTATAAAGTTCACACGCACGCACGCACGCACGCACACACACACACACACACTTCACTTCTCTGCCAAGCACCATCTAAATGTAATGCTGCAGTTAGTTTTGCAGGTAGGAAGCCTGGGATAAATGGACCACATCTCCTTCTCCTCAGTGTGTGTGTTCAGTTTAAGATTTATTATCTACTGCCATTTATAAAATAAACAAGCTCTCATGTAAGTAGTATGAATTTGGATTTTTGAAGTACATCAAGTCCAAAACGTACCTACAACTTGAATAACTGTCCTCTCAAACTGATTTATAGCATGAAATAGATTTTCAGTTTCATTTTACTGGTAGATGTGCCCACCAAGTTCCTGCTTATTTAACAAAGCTGGGTTTTTTTTTAATTATTTGTGTTTACTGTTATCTCTGTTGAGTAGAAGACATGTCGTAAATGCTAAATTAGAAAAAAGTTTACAGTAAATGTTAAATTTGTAAATCTGAATTTGTGTTGAGATCATAAATTTATGACTTTGTCCAACATAGACAATGTTATCTGATAGGATGACAGGAGTTTTGACCTGTTGACTATTGTTGGCTCACTGTAAGCCTAACCGTTAATGTTTCATTGTTCCGAACAGGAAAGAGATGGAAAACAACCATGTTAAACACAATACTTAACACATTGCAAGGTGTGTGCATGTGTGTCTGTGCACACCCATGTGCGAGTGTGATTGCGAGGCCACAGGGTTGAGACCCTGCTAAAGTTTAGCAGATTTATTGCAAGTGGGATTAAAAAAAAAAAAGTTCTACGCTGGAAAATAAGTAATATGATCTCTATGTCTCTCTCCCACTCTCTCTCTCTCCAGGACACACTGTCATCTTTGTTCCCATTGTACCAAAGCAAATATACACTCTGTGTTTTGCCAGCACCACAACACACATACGCACTCACACGTCGCAGAGTATTCATTCATTCTCTTTCATGCGTCAGAAAAAATTCACTGTCTTATAGTGATATTTGCCCAACAGATTTTTGCACACATGCGCACACACTTTTAAGTACCAACATCCTTTCACACAAGCCCTTAACAAACAATGCTAAACCTCTAGCTCATAAATAATCAGCACTGCCAAACTTTGTGTGTGTGTGTGTGTGTGTGTGTGTGTGTGCGTGCGTGCGTGCGTGCGTGCGTGTGTGCTGCATCAACATGGTATGTAGTTGTGCCCTGGCTCTCAACCAATGACTATGTCCTATCAGGATTAGCTTGGAATGCATACACTTCCTCCCCTGGTCTGTCTTTCTCTTCTTCAGCCTCCCTCAGTCTCCCTCATCCTCCTCTGCTTCTCTCTCTTCTCCATGCACATGTCTTTAGTCAGACATGGTTTTTGGATCATCGGCACCTTTCTACTAAAGCACAACTGCATAATTACATAAAAGAGGATACATTTTTGAGTGCACCTCAGTCAGATAGACCCATTTCCATTGTTGTACATACCATTTGTGGTGTTATCATCAGGCATCATTCCCATACATATGAGCCTGTAAGGACTTTTCTCACCTTGTAGTAGGCTCAGATTATACCACATTATCACCCAGTTTAATATTGAGTGTGATTTTGCATATACAGAGGAACAAAAGTCCACATTTGGAGATTGAAGAGTTTGTTTTTGTTTTGTTTCTTTTCAGCCAAGAAACTTGAGTTTGAATCCTGTCTCAAACCATTATTGTAGTATCACTTCTCTAGTTCTCAACAAAAGTCACATTTTGACTTGTGTTTTCACTCATTGTTTATTTACTCTGTGTTTATTTGCATTTTTAGTCAGAGTTTGGTTCAGTTTAGGCAACAAAACTACTCGGTTAGGTTAAAAAGGGATCATGGTTTGGGTTAAAATACACACTGTTGCCATGTTTACCTGATGTTACAAAGCTTTATTTTGCATGTTTCCATGGTGATGACTTCACCAGCGATTTTACATGCAATTACTCACACAACTACAAGGGATTGCCTACATTTTCAGGGTTACTTTCTGTTTGTCAGTGATCAAAACTGATGGTAGTGCACCTTCTGGACAATATGAAAGTGAAGGAGGTTGCTACTGGTCTATATGCAAGGAGATGATGTGCAATGATAATGATCATTTATGGGATGATAACATCGGAATCCGGTGTTTAGAAAAGAGAGATGATGACCGTGTCCAGGAGGCACTTACCATAGTTTAGCATTGCTTAAAAACTGAAAGCAGGTGGAAACTAAAATCCAGGGTTCTTTGCATAGCTCAAAATATTCCTATGCAACACCTCTTACGCCCACTTATTAACAAATATCTTATTTCTTTATTTTGTACACAAGCAGGGATGTAAAAATAGCAATTACTGTTGCCTGCAACTTCAAAATAATGGCGAGGGTTATACAATGGATTACTGTTCACTAAGAAATAGTTGCATCTCAAAGTCCCATAAGTGAAACTTGTTATTTTACATTGCTGTTTGTTTACAGATTAACTGTTTTGTACAATGTAACTCCATACTAAAGGAACATGCATGAAAATATCTGTCCCTTTATTTTTTCTCGAGAGGAAAAATAGATCTCCCAAATATTCTACAATTTTAACATGTACAGTAGATCTATTTGCTGCACAAGCACAATAATTATTTCACACATATAGGAGATGAATGTACTGCACAGACAAGCACAACGTTATGGTTTTTCATTAATCAGCCAAACTATAACCAGACTGTGTTTACTTTGAATTTCTCAGTGTGTTAAACAAATATTAGGAGCCATAAGGCATTTACACACACAGGTTTGGCTTTTTTAGAGGAAACTCTTCTCTTCCTCTGACTGAGGATGTGACCACAGGGAGCATAACCTCTTCCCCTTGGTGTGATGTAGTGTATGTCCAAGGTTTGTGTGTATATGTGTCTGAGAGAGAGCCCCATAAAGACTGCTGGGATGATTTCCTCTTCTCTGTAAGCACAGTTTCTCTCCCATGACCACCTCCTCTACCTGGAGACCTCTCTGTCTTTTTACCTGCCTGCAGTTCTGTGTTTGTGTATGTCTGCCTTTATGTCTTCAGTTCACTGCCGTCTTTGCTCATTAGACCTCGTCCTGATCTGAATGTGATGTTCTTAGAAACTATGGAATTGACAAACTATATTGAAATTAAAGAGACAAATTTGAGTTTTATGTGCCGTAATAATTTTATGGTTATATTGTCGGAATCAACTGCATTACCATGTTGTGCAACTGCAAATGTTAAAGCACAGTTGGCATCAGTCAATATGCCTCAAAAGAAGTAGCCTGACAATTTTGGAAACTTTGTAAAGCTTCTCTGAATGGCGACACTTAAAGTAGGGACAAGCTTTTATAGAGATTGTTAATGGGTCATGATAATTGTTCAAATGAGGCCAGAAACTCACACTTTCCAACAGTCTTTCCTCAAAGGCATTCATGGTGTTGTACTCAGATGTGTATATGGAAAGTGACAGAAGCTTATGTAGCTGCTTTACAAGCTACTAAACTTAATTTAACACAACAGCCATATTAACCACCTATAGTCTATAGAGTATGGAAACTATATGCAATATTGAACTCTGTCAACTTTTTACATAGAATGTAGAAGACCATGTATCCAGTATTAGTCTACTAAGCCGTAAATGCAAAACCTTTTAGACCAGTAATTGCGAAAGGTATTTACCATGGATTTAACTCATGTCGTAATTTGTCTTTAAATTTATTTCCAGTTACGAAACCATGAACCAAAATATCTGCCAAGTTTGAAAAGGTCAGGGAATTAGAATGTCACAGATGATGTGACAAGGATAGTTGAAGGCAGCATACCAACAGTCTCAGAGTGTGACGAGGCTCATTATAACCCTGCACACTCGCAAATTCTGAATGCTCATTTGCAACAAGCCAACCAGTCCCCCTCCTGAGCACCTGGACTTCCACTTATTTGGGTTCTAGTTGACCCTTATTCTTCTTGTTTTCTTCTCAAACTGCTTCATAGACTCATTCAATTCTTGTTTAAATGGCACCTTTCCTATTCTACTCAGTACAAAAGCTTTGCTATTCACACACACACATGCACACAGGGTCAGAGATAAATGGTGTCATTAAACATGGGTGCTGAAGACTTCCTGGCCTCTCATACATACAACCCACTGAGCCCTGAGAGTGTGTGCTCATATAATTCACTATGCTGGACACACTAAAGTACACACCCTCGCCACACCGTGTTTGCGTATTCATACATTTTACCATATCCCATGCACTCACACACTCACACACACACTGGTGGCCATCCATCACATCCATGAATGGACCATTTATAGCCGGTGGTGAAAGACAGACGGGGTGAGAGAGAGACAGGCAGTGTGAGTGTTTTGTAAAAGAAGCAGAAATCTTGTATGATGCAAGAGACAAAAAAGTTTTAAATTAATCAGATTTAAATGTAGGTGTTGCATGTTTCAATCTAATCAGCACCCTAATCATGCCTTAGTGTTGTGTTGATATGATGGTTATGTATTAGCTTGTAGTGTAAACCCCTGTGGCTGTATTGTTCGTGTTTGGACAGATGATAATGTATTTTTATATGCATTCCAGTCAATCATTCAGGGTGAAAATATCACTCCTCTGTTGCAGTTTTAAGCATCAACAAGTCTCACTCCACCATAGATATGTGCAGTGCAGAACTGCCGCTAGAATATGTAATAATGGATAAATAGTATATGACTGGAAAACAACATGCAGTAATGAAAAGGTTTTGGTGTTTGTTTTTGCTGTGTTTGTTATACTAGTGGTGTTATCTAACGCCTGAGAAAGATGTATTGAACAAAGTGGGATCCTGCCACTTTGACTACTCTTTTACATTAGCTTGCTACATCTTAACAGCATGATAGAAATGATCTCTGATGGAAAATGACAGAAAGGAAATGTAAAAGTAAGATAAAACTACACACCATATTTCTTGTCTTTGAAATTTTGACAGACGATTAGATTAGATTTTAATTTCTTGCGTTTAAGAAACCTGAAATTGCTGCTAAATGTGGATAAGCTGACCTGCCGCAGTGTGTTAAACTTGTCCTATGTGTACCATCACCCTGGTATCTTATCAGTAATTTCATTTTAGCTCTTCTGAACTCTCTTTATCATCGCCTACTTGGCAGCTGTTTTACTTTAAACCCTTACTTGGTTACTTCATCTATTAGTTTGCATGGTCTGCTGTCAAACTGTGATGTGTTTCTCTGATCAGAAACACATTGTACAATGAGTGAAAATATCATTCGGAGCTCAAATAATATGTAGCTGAACCATTTTTTTTTCTACTTTTTTTGAAAGACTGGTGAATGATCACTGGCTCGTTTGATCATTTGTCTTCTTGCAGCATGAAACCCACCAAGGTTTGGGTATTTGAAGAGATAAAATTGGCTGAAAATCTGTTTCAAACATAGCATATTAGACAGCAGAGCACTAAAATCACATTCATATGAACTGACTCTATAAACCACTGTACATATTAACCACAGGGCAGTGTGTCGAGTGAGTTAGGAGGGGGATCAGCTTCAAAGCCACCTCAGTCCTCACAACTTATCCATCTCCATCTGGGAGTGTGATGGCAGTATAAATACATGGCTCTCTTTACACCACATTCATGTGTCTGTGCGTGCATTGATACATTAATGCATACATGTATGATACTTTATCTAGATTTATGTATTCCGCATTGCGCACATGCATGGCCCTTTTCAACTTTTATTTATGTTAAACACACACACATACACACACACAGCGCAGAGATGGTGGTTTTCTACATTTTCATCTCCCAATAGTTCAAATGTAAGATGTGAGGTTGTGAGAGTTCAGAGCAGAGGCAGCACTGTATGCAGCTCTGTTTATTTTTTATGTCACACACTTCAATAGAGCCCTATCAATGAAGTCAGGATTTGACAGAGGCCATGTGCTTCTTGTATAAAATCAGACACACGTTCCTACATTCCTATTTTTCATGTGTTTATAATTGTATAAAATGTTTAATAGGATCTCCTGTTTCAAATGCGACCACCAAGTCAGATTTCTAAAGTATTTCCAAATCTGTATCCATAAGAGTGATACAGTACCATAGCAGAAGTAACAGTACTGCATCGTAAAAATGTAGTAGTGAGTCAGCGTGCCAAAATTAAGGACATTTCTATAAATGATATCAAAGTGCAGCAGCTCTGTTTACTCAAAAGAAATCACCACTTGTCCAGTATCATTCTTTCTGAAGAATAGTAAGTAGTTACATGAAGTACATAAATTGTGGAATAAAACCCTCTTGAATAACCTTATTGGATTGTGTTACAAAGGTCACAATTAAAGGTACTGTGTGGAATTTTCTTGTGAACAAATTTAAATTCAGTTTTGTTCACCGAAATGCACTGTGGAAATCTGTGACCAAACATGTCGGGTGCATTTCTTTCATCATAAAACATACACAAAACCGTTTTTGGAGTATTTTCAATCTAGCATCGGTGACATTTATATTTACAAACCTACAAATCTACTTCTTGTCTACCTTTGGTGGTGCATTTCTGCATATCATGTCACATTACCACCTTTAAACTGGAAAAGTAGTGCGACACCCTATGGGATCCACCTATATGAAAACAGATAGTCAAAAACCACACTAGGGACCTTTACTTTTTTTGTTCTGCCTCTGTATGCCCTCATTGGTCAGCATATATTTGTAAAAGAGCACAGTGACACAGTATATCAACTAAACTGATAATTAATGATAGAAAATGTTTCTCTTTTATGTAGAGACAACTTGTGTGTCACTTCCTCCTCCTTTTTGATGAGCTAATGCAACAGCACTGTGGGACTCAGATAAAACAACACCTGCCTTCAACCCCCACTAAATACACACACACACACTCACACATATTCGTTGTGACTACACAAAAAGTCCCTGTCTGCCTTTGTTAACTGCAGGACAGAGACCTGCTGATGTGAGAGGCTGCACATAAATGTGTGTTCCTACTGGTGCTATACGCATGTTAACACATCAGTTCTGCTCACATTTTACATAAGTATATACCATTTTAAATATAACTTAATGCTATATTAGAACCACTGCAATATTGTTCTGCGCAAAAATATGGCCTTGTTGTGATGAATAAAGTGATGTTAAATTAGACATTGTGCAAGCAAGCAACTAAATCTTACACGAGGCCCTTTCCACAAAAAGTACTCACACCTCATAATTTCAGATGCACATTCACTTTGTATTTGTACTCATTCACACTCACACATACCAACACACACACTTGCACACTGTGCAAGTGGCAGGCCACTAAATTGATAGAGAGAGAACAAACAGAGTGTTGTTTTCTTTAGAAAAGTGTCACAACCTTCATTTATCTTCGCTGCCCGCAACACACACACACTTCATTTTTACCACTGTTCAGACACTGCTTGTTTTCTTTGAGTTTTCACACAGACAAACATTCACTCAAATGCCCCATAAGTCTTATTTTGTACACACACACACACACACACACAAAGACAGCAGTATTCTCTCACACACTCAGTCACACACAGCCGTAGCTCAGAGCCTCGTCACACGTGTGGACATGACTATGGACTTTTTTGCTGTCGACACTCGCATACTCAGCCACACACACTCCAAAGTGAAGTGTGTGAGATAAGGTGTGCCGTGAGGCTGCGCTATCTCTTTTGTCAGCACTGCCTTTAACACCATCTTCCTCCTCTTCCTCTCCTCCCACCAGTAAAAATATCCTTGCAGGAGTCTTCGAGAAACTCTGGTTGAATTCTCTCATGTTTCTTCACGCAAGATATAAAGTCTTCTAGCTTTGCCGAAAATTTGTCTTGCAGCGTGTTGTGAAACTGTATGTTCAAACAATGACACACTAGCTGGTAATGTTGATTTGCATGCTGGTTCTGTAACTACATTTGGGCCTGTCCTGACTTTAGTCAGTGAGGGTGGCTTCTGCAATCTAACATGTGATGTAGCCTGTGCAGTAGGCCGACATATACCCTCCCAGAGACGTACCCACATGTCACGGTAATGCAGACCACAAGTACTGAGAAGATACTGCTTCTGGGGTGCAAAATTTAATACTTTGCCACTGGCTATAATTGTAACTGGCCTGCTCATAATGCAGATCCAATTGGCAGCATTCTGCCAATATAGCTACATGCTGTTTTCTCATTTTCAGAGCTCAGCCAGGCCATGTTTAGATTCTCTCTTTTATGTGTTGCAGTAATTTTAGTGCAAGTAGTTGCTGTTTAAGGTTTAGCTCCAATTTATTTCACAGTGATGCCAGTAGACCAGTGCACAAGTATAAATGCTTTCAACAGCAATAGCCACTTAGAATATGATTCAACATAAAAGTATGAATACGGATTTGTTAGTGAAGCAAAATGAGTGCTACTGTTTACCACATTACTTGTGTGAGGCAGTACCACCTAGATTGGTTCATTTGTTTGTACATTCTCAGATACTTTGGTTCTTCACACAGTGTTTTCAGTCTTTACTGAGTCTTTGATGGGAACCAGACTTGTAGCTGTTTGTCACTTCATAAGTGGAAACTCCAAAGTGGTATATTTTTACTTTTTATTACATGTGTCCCATAAAAGTAAAGACAATTGCCAGTGTCACTGCACAACAGCACAGCATATTTTCATCTGTGTTATGTTCATTTTAAAGCATTGTAGCTGTTGCTTTGTTGAGGTGTAAATGTTCCAAAATGTTGGCTGCAGAGAGAAGCACTGGATTCAAAAAATAAGTCATGGTTTCGAAGCATAACTTGATTTGTTTAAGATTCAATGCCAATTTCTTCCAACATCACCTCTTGTATTTAAATCTATAAGAATTTACACTAGTGTTACAAATATTTATATATTTGTGTATTTTTGTAGGCTAGCACGTGTTTAATGTGTTTTCTTCCTCACTGACAGTATTAAATGTATATTGTAATAATAGTCATTATCAATCAAAATGAAAAAAGAAAAAAATGACAATATTTTTGGCCATATCTCCCAGGAGGTCTCCTATGGAGGACTGTTTAATAGAAGGGCTGAGATTCTCCACACAGTCTACCAGTACATATGTGAGAATGCTAAAATTAAAGCTTAATTACAGATTAAAGTCAGTGTTCATTTGAAATCCAAAGTATGTCCCTGTCAAAATGCATTCCCTGGTATATTATCAAACCGTGAATCTTCAGTTGATGACTCATATTCGGTGTAAGAGCAGCCCCACTGGGTGCCAGCCCATGTCAAGTTGACAGTATGTGTTTGTTCCCACAATTCCACATGCTTCCTGCTTCCTGTTTAGCTCCCAACCTTATCTCAAACTATAAATTTAGGACTCTGTGTGAGACCGTGTGTATTTTGGTTTGTTCCTCACTTGATTAGATTAGCTAAGGTAAAAAACAAATAATTTGTCAAATCCAAACAAGGCAAACAATGAGCTCACTAGTGCACAGTGTTTGGCTCACAACAGCCGATGTGATCCTTTGTAAAAGGTTTGTGAGGAATTCCAAGAGTGTTGTGTATTTTTTTGTACAGTGCATGTAAGTGTATTTTGGGGTATGTGTGTATGTATGTGAGGTGTTGTGAAATGATAGGATGCACCACTCAGTAGATGATGATTATGATGAGTATCTTCAGCCCCAAAGAGGACAGGCAGACTGCCAAACACTTCCCTCTACAATTAGACTGCACTGACCACAACACACACACACACATACACACACACACACACACACACATGGAGCTACACACCCTGGATATGTGCTGTAGTTATTTTTAAAAAATCCGAAATCCTCACTTGTAATATAAATACATTGTCACTGACAAGCATAGATGCACATCTGAGGTCTGATTTTGATTCACTGCGCTGTCTCTTTGTACAGTTAACCAAAAACTTGATGGCAGCTTAGATTTCTTAGAGGATGAGGGTGGCACACTACTCTATTCTTTTCTTATTATCAATAGTTTCTATGAATAGAATGAAACCAGCAATAGCACAGAGAAATAACATATATCAGGCTTTGGATGTCCAGACACTATGCAAGCTGGACCAACCCATTGTTGGTTTTGGCCTTTTCACAAGATTTGTTGATAATTACAAAACTATGGAATATTGCCAGCCCTATTCTTTACTTTAGCAGCTAGGGTCATGCAGTAGACAATTAAAATGCACATTAAATGCAATATAATCAGCAGATTTAAAATTTGAGTTGGTCAGGTAATTTGGGCATGAGCAACTTCGGACATGAACACCCTCAACTAATGATCAGTGAGTGAGTATTTTCAAAGGTATGTATGTGTAGCATTGTGAACGAACGTTTACATGCACCTGTAAAAACCATTTATAATATAGCAGTCTTGAGTTCTAAATGACTGTCACTATTAGTTTTCAATGACAGAATGATTCATACACGTGTCTTTGTCACAAAAATGAATCATTCACTTTGGTTCTCTCATAGAATTATTGTAGGTCTTCTGGAAATCTACTGGGTCAAAAATATACATACAGCAATGCTAATATTTGTTTAAACATCCCTTGGCCATATTCATCTCAACTAGGTGCTTTTGGTAGCCATCTACAACCTTCTGATTGTATCTTTGACCACTCTTAGGTGCAGTTCAACTAAATTTGTTGGCTTTCTGACAGACTTGATTCTTCAGCACAGTTCACATGTTTTTCATAGGGTTTAAGTCAGTACCATAGAGGAGACCAGTCTGAAACCTTAATTCTGGAATGGACTGTGAGTTGTGTGCATTAACGTTGTTTGTACACGGTGAGTGTGTATGTGTATGTGTGTGTGTGTGGAATGCAGCCTGCCACCAGAGCTCAGATTTACTGGCGGAAGCACACTGCCAAGAACAGGAGTGGTCAGATTAATCACTTGTCTGTGTGTTTACAGTTGGAACCATTGTAGAGGTTGCTGTTGGATGCATAACTGCTATATAATATCTGAATTAGTTGGATATTCTATTAAGTTTAAAGACATCTTTCACAAATATTCTTCAAACCAAAATTGTATATTACAACAACAACAGCTTGACTTTTCCATTATTAATTTTATGACAATATGGATTGTCGTTGATTATTTTGTCAGCATGTCACTTTGCTGCATGCAGAAGTTTTAGTATCTGTGTGTAAATGTTCTGCACATGTAATTTTTTTTGTAATAGAAGGGATTAATTTGGATTGAGATGTGATGTAGTCACAATGCAAAAAATACAAAAGTGTGCAAATGTGATATACCATAGATTCTCTCCCATCCTGCTCTACCATCAGGTAAACATCTGATCAGTCCGAAATTTATTCTGCACCTCAAAAATAACCTCAAACATAGAGTTGTATTCACGGAAAATACTCTCTACTTTTAGTGTCTGAAAGTTTTACACAATACGTATGGACGGTACCTTTGTAAATATATAGTTTTTGGTTAGAAGTCTGCACAACCATAGATACCAAAACTACCTGAAGAAAATGAAATTCACTTAATGTCCTGTTTTTGTAGATGCTTCTTCTTGTAGATGAAGGCAACATGAGGCTTCAGCTCCAAACTCAGGCAGTATAAAAGTTAAAGCGTGTGTGTATGTGTGTGTGTGTGTGTGTGTGTGTGTGTGTGTGTGTGTGTGTGTGTGTGTGTGTGTGTGTGTGTGTGTGTGTGTGTGTGTGTGTGTGTGTGTGTGTGGGTGTGTGGGTGTGGTTGACTTGCTTTGAATGTGTATCTAAACCAAAAGTGAGCACATGCTGTAGTTATCCATCCACCACGATCCTGTGTGTGTGTGTGTTTGTGTGGTTGTGCGTGCGTGCTGATGAGCAGTCTATTTTGCTGGATCACTTAAGCACACACTCTGATTCCACCCAGTCACACCTGTGGTAACAGGAAATTTGATGAATTTGCCAAAGATGTGGAGATTGTAAACGCACAGTTTGACCTTTTCTCTTTCTTTCACTCCCCTTCTCACTCTCATTTCCAGTATTTTTCATCTCAATCTTTTTGCCTGACATATTTTTCTCTTTTTCTCTTGGTTTTTCTGTGTTAAGTTACTGTTTATGCAAAATAAAATCAACTGTTTGCTGCTGTCAATTTTTTGGATTTTATGAACACAGGTACTGAAAATGTTTGTTTCATTAAAATGCTGCGCAGCTTCTAAGAACAAAGCAAAATGAGATGTAGATGGTTGTATTAGGGCTGAATGCTATGCAAAAATAAATTATTTTGCAATTATTTTAAAAGATATTGCTACTGCAATATGAGTAAAGTTTTTTGTACGAATAGACAGTCTTTTCCACTGAAAAAAATAGAAAAAATGATGATATGATTTTGCTGAGGCCTGTACCAAACAAGCATGCATCCTTATGTGATTTGTAGGCCGGGGTGTCTATGTTGCACCACATCTATGCAACGTTTTGCCTTAATCAAAATAATTCACACAACTGCACACAGTTAAATTTCTTGTGACACAAAAATGAAAAAAAAATTGCAGTAAAAAAAGCTGCTTATTAAAGTTGTAACATTCTGATTGTATGATTCTGATATTATTAGAATTAACAACTTTAGATGATTTTCACAGTCCTTTTTACTAATTACTAGAATCTACAGTACAACTATTTCAAGTGTACCCTGTAAACATATATTGTTGTTTCTTATCTCTATTAATATGCATGTTACAAAGAAGCAGACACTGCCCACTTCAGTTTTTTTGGAGTTTTTTTCTTCATATTAACATGCTTAAAACCAGGTGAATGGAAACAAACCTGACAGATGCAGCTTCAAAAAATAGACTGAAGCTGTTTTAACTCTCTGCCTCGATGAACATGCTTGCTTTCAAAAGCATAAAATCTTAAAGACTCCTCATCTCTTGAAAAAAATAGTAAAGTTGACTGAAACTGTGAGATAATTAATTACGAATAACTACTTTTAACTAGCTTGTTAGGTTTAGTATTTTAGTGAGCTACAATGTCCCTGCTTGTGTTTAGAGTCTGGCTCTGGCTTACAGCAGTGGCCGTGTTGTCGGCTGTTAGGAGCTGTGATTACAGGACTGCAGCAACAATTTACATACAACTGAGAGTTTACTGGTGTGGGCGAGAGGGCAAGATAGCAGGATAGAGAGAGAGCAAAGGGAGGAGGAGAGAGGGGAGAAGGAGGAGGCAACTGAAAATGAAGCGTGAAAGTAAAGAGGGAGTAAAGTTACTGTGTGATTACACAGTAGAGGTTGTTTACTACCTGTGTTGGAGTGTGTGTTTGTGTGTGTGCATGTGGCCTCCCCCACACACTGCCTCCATGGTGATGAGAACGCCATCACAGTGTTAGAACATAACACTGGAAATAGGACTGTTGAACATTATAATGTCTTTTTTGTCAGGCTTTATGTGTGACTTTTTCCACCTGTAACATTTTGGGATTATTCTGCTGTTGAAGAAAAAAAAGAAAGAAAATGCCAGTCAAATTGCCATGCATAAGTTTGTCATGTTAGTGCAGCTTGACCACAACGTCAGATTAATTTGAGAGAACTTTTTCCTTCTGGTGTGTGTGTGTAAGTGTGTGTGTGTGTGTGTGGGATAACATGTCATTAAAATAACTGAGTAATTCTGAAATTATATTAAGCATCACTCGAAGGATGTTTGTGGAATTAATTTTGTGTGTTTGTGTTGTTTGTGAAAGAGCTCCATGTGTTTCTCATCACAACTTTTCCACCAGTTAATGCAGTGGAATAAAGTGTGTTTGCAGTAAAATTTTGTGTGTTTGTGTGCTGTGTGGTTTACTAATGATGGGCAAATCTCTTGGACATAAATCTGGCAACCTTAATACCACACACTGATGCACACAAATACACAGTGTGAAGGATGACTGGACACTCACATTATGGTGTTGCACTGTTAGTGTGTCATTTATGATGTTTTATTGAGCTGTTCAGAAATGACAACTGTGGAAAAACATTAAATTAATATGCAGTAGGACAAAAACAGATTTTTATAATGTGTCATTTGACTTTTCCTGAGAAAAAACACATTTTTATGGTATTAATCTACTTAGCAGGCCAGCTGAGAGTACAGTACTTTAAAATTTGTTGACAGGTTTCTATTGTTTGTTGTTATTGTAAATCTGAACAATTATTTAGAGTAAACTTCCAAGGAAATTAAGATCATATAAATTGCACTGCCAATGGCAATATAATTTAGGCTGCAGTTCATGATTGTTTCAATTATTAATCATTGCAAAGTATCTGCCATGCTTTTTTGCTAGTAAATCAATTAATTGTTAGGTCTAACGGAAATAAATGTATGTCATCATAATTCTTAGGTCATGTCTGTAATTTGCTTGTTGTTTGGTTATTAACAGTCTCGGACGTAGAAATACTCAGTCTGAAATTAGAAAAAACTGAGATTAGCAACAAATCCTACTTTTGTAACCTGAAACTGGCAATTGTTTAGCTCAGAAATGAATTATTAAAAAGTGATCACTTATCAAAATTGTGGTTATTTGTTTTTGTTTTTCCTAATATTGTGTATTTATTGTCAGTACAGGGGGATGAAAGTTTAAAAATCATAGAGGTTTGCTTAAAAGTCTGATGCATGAAATCAAAAGTAGAGGAGAGGTTTTATTCTGAGATTTTTATTTTTATTACCATCCTTTTTTTGTGTGTGGTAGAGATGGTGAAGGAGAATGCACTGACTCCCCTTTCCAAGTATAAAGTCTCTTTTGTTTTTACCCGGCGGGGGTCTGAAATACTGCTTGGTTGCCTCCTTTCCTTCGCTCTTTTTCTTTCCCGTCGGAGATGTGGCAAGGTGAAATGTATCTTTGGCAGAGGTGGTGAAGAGGAGGAGGACTGGTGGCTTACCGCAGTACAGTTAACAAACACATACTCACTGAGTCAGAACTGCTATGAGTCCTAATGGGACATTGAACAGGTGTCCATATAGAATGCAAAGAAGAAGGTAGGAGGAATGGAAAGGGAGACAGACAAGGCAGTGGATGATGTAAAGGGAAACAGAAAAAGACAGAGAAAAGGGAGTAGCCATGGAGGAAAAGGGAGAGGGGTGGATGGGTGATCAAAGGAGGGGAAGAAAGGGAAGAAACAATGGATTGATAAGAAGAAAAAACAGGGAGAAAATGAAGGAAGGGCAGGGGGAGACACTGATGGACAAGATGGAGGGAGAAGGAGGAAAGGTGAGGTAAGAGTAGGAGGTGCACGGAAGGAAGGGAGGGACTGACTTAAAATTTCTGGTCAGATTTATAGTCTGCCAATCTGAAACTTTTACTTGTTTGTTTGAAGCAGGGGCAACACATCCAAACATTGTTACTTCGTACATGATGGAACAGATGCACCTACGTCGTCTAGCTGAAGCTAATATGGCGAATATTACACTGTGGCTGCACTGATGGCATAAATAAGATGCTTCCTTATTGGGATTATTGTGTCTTCAGGTTTGTGAAGTTTTTCACTGAGCTTGTATAGTATGATTAAGTTGACATCTACAGACTGCATTAGACTCTGTAAGGGGTAAAGTTACTAAGCAACCATCAGCTGGCACAGGCAAATAAATGCCAAGGGGATGATCGAGACTCAGAAGTGGAAGCTCTGTTTGATACTAATTCACTTTTCACTCTATACCGATTGTTTAATAAAACAATTGACACTTTATGACACATTTCTGTATAAAAATGGCCAAGTGCACTTTGCATAAATAGAAGGCAGATGTGTTGATTTAGGTTTGCAGTGCAGATCTTCCTGGTGCATGTGCACTGCTTAGACACTGCTCACAGTCTAGTGGAGCCACACTTTCATTGATTATAATGAAATTGTAGCGCTGCAGCAACTACTCTGTACAGTCCACATGCATTATGTTTTCAGAGTAGCCATGGGATAAGCTGGTTAGGCTTTTAAAGTCAAGTTAAAGCACCTCCACAAGCCAGATTTGGGTGTGTATGCTTGGGCTCTTGCAAGTCTACTTGTGATTGGACAATACTGATCATTCATGACGATTGGGTTCTTTTGTAGTAAAACATTTTTAAAGTCTACAAAGCAACGGATCATTTCAGCATTTGTACTAGGGTTTTGTATTTTTTTTTGGCACAATTATTAAAATGTTCATTCTTATTGCACGATGTTTATCAACAAATGTACTTTTTTTCTGAGCACTTTAAGGACTTCCA
This sequence comes from Amphiprion ocellaris, assembly GCF_022539595.1. Classification (NCBI taxonomy): domain Eukaryota; kingdom Metazoa; phylum Chordata; class Actinopteri; family Pomacentridae; genus Amphiprion; species Amphiprion ocellaris. The sequence continues at coordinate 17,272,738 of NC_072774.1, forward strand.
TGTTGGCTTTAGAGCTGAGACTGAAAGCCGATCGTTAGACATAAGTATTAAACATAGCATTTCCATGTATTGAGGAGGATCATGGGAAGTGACTCAATATTCCAATATAGTTACTGCATTGACCTTATTTTATATTGTTTGATCCGCTTCTGTTTCCCAGGTCAAGAATAAACTTCTCATGTTTAAAATGTATTTCATGGTCACATATCTGATTACAGACTTTCATAATTTGCCTACTTTAATCACATGCGTAGTGTGCACAGTGCTTTCCTGTAACTGCACTTTATTGCGTGTATATGTACGTGAGAGAGACTCCTTGCGGCGTTAAATTTGTAGGCACTTAAGTGCTTTTGTGTACATGTTGTAAAGTCTACCTGTATATACACTGTGGTGTCCCTCAGATCCTCAGGGATCTTTCAGCCTGGTTTGAAGGTTGGGAAAGGGGGTGTCTGTGTGCACGGTTTCCCCCAGCGGGGTGCTCTGTCTGTGGCTAGCCAACCAGGGTGTTGCCCCTTCCTCCCTCTGCTCTGCATGAGCGGCAAGGAAAACACCCAGCGCCCTGAAATATGAAAAGGTCTGAAAATATCTGCTAATATTTTTATAATTTGGCTGCAGGGACAGCCGAGGTCAGAGCCGTGCTTGCACTGCTCTTTCCATTTATATTGCACATGGTGGGAGTTTCACTGATGCTGTCATCCAGGAGAGAGTTACAGTGAGGGCATCGACAGGATAAGCAGTAAATTCAGCACCTGTGAAGTTAAATTAACAAATATAAGGGAGCTTAATGAATTCATGGCTTTAGTGTAGACCGACAAATCAACTGACTGCGGTAATAAAATTAACTTCACCTCCTTAGACGCAACATGTGAGATACTAGCAGCCACCATGGCAATATGGTATGTACAGTCAGATGATAAAAGCTACAATATTTTTAACCAAAGCTCCATCCTTAGTATCAATGATAAAGGTTTAATTAAGCTAAATTTGCAACCTCAGAGATGTCTGTCACTTGCAGTAATCTCATGCATGTACATGATTTCTCAAATAATGTACAATTGTTCCTCAAAATTAGAAGTTGTCCCACTGGACAATAAAAGAAAATCTAAAAGACCCCCTCTAGTAATAATCAAGTTGTTTGTTGTTGTTGTTGTTTTCCCTCATTAACACCTCAATATGACATGCTTAAGGATACATAGTGTGTGAAATAAGCAGACACTGCCATTGTTCAGCATTTTCACTGTGGAACAATAGTGTACCAATGACAGTCTCAAAAACATGGATTCAGAATTCCGTGTTTTCATACGTGACGAACCTAAGTGACCAATTCTGTCAACTCCTGGGGTGGGACTTGCCGTATCATTAATCTTGTTCAGAATTGGTTTCCAGATCAAAAATATGTCACTCTAATATTACAGCTTGCCATTGTGTAACGTTGAGTATTGTGTCAGAGCAGATTTGTAGGTTAGCTACTGGCCCTCTGCTGCCGTGAATGAAAAAGGGTGAGTTTGTAGATCTAGATGGTATGGAGTTAATTCTAAACCATTTTAACCTAGGAAGGGATTATTTTAATGGAAAATTTCTAAATATGTAACTTTGATACACATGGGTGAGTTTTTAAGGGTTAAATCAACAACTGGAGAGGATATTTAATGCTCATGATCATTTTAGAATTAGTAACATTAAAAATCTTTGCCATTAGAACAATCTTGCAGTGAACTAATGGATTGTCTGACAGCAGAAAACAGGGAGACAGTGATGTTGTTTCAGACCAATTGAAGCCGACGATTTTAGAGTTTTGAGTGAAGGCGAATGGTTGAGGGAATGTCTAAAGGGAATTTAATGATCATATAATTATGTTTAAAATGCTCCATTGTACACCGGTTTTATGTTTAACTTGATATAAGTGGTACAGTGGTTAAATGTGACAATAGCTAATAGTGTAAGTGAGAACAGTGCTCCTCTGTGGTAAATGTATAAACCATTCATTCACTAAGACAACTATGCAGCAGCTTTTTTCACTGTATACCATCTCGCTCAAGGGTCCTTTAAGAGAAAGACTAACAGACACATTAGCTATTTAAAAACTAAAACCTGCAAGATTCTGGTTACATAATTGAAAATTTCTGACCGCAACATATTATTTCTATATTACTGGGTTCAACAGGCAGCGAGAGAGCTCACATTTCATTCTCCCACTGTGTTCACAGTGTGAACATGTGTGTGTGTGGGAAATAGAGAGAGGCTCAACCAGAATGAAAATCAAGCCGTGTTCAAACACACACACACACACACACACACAGGTTATTTTATTTTAACAGAAACATGGTGGGCATATTTGATGGGTGTGTGGTGCAGAGGGGTTTCTGTAAAACCAGACACAGGCATGTTTGTCAGACTCTTCTGTGACTGTATGTAGAGGACTGCAGGAGTTTGAGGCGCTTCAGTTGTTTTGATTTTTATCAAAACCATTGGGGAGATGTTTTGGAACAAGTAGTCCTGCAGCAGATGGTATGGCATCCAGATTTCAGCATCTTCCTTTAGACATTGAGACAACCTAAATCCACAGAAATGGGGCACGTTTTCAAAGATGCTTAGAACAACCTACTCAACAAGTAACCTGAAAATCTATATGGAAGAGTGGAATAGTTGCTGCCTTATTGGCAATCAGTGATCACACTAAATGTTACAAATGTTCATTTGATTTAGTTTTTTTCTGCCTTTTGCACTTTATACAGTGGTAATTGATAAATCAAAACTATTAGTGACAATAGTTTTGAAACTATCCCTTTATTTTTAGTGGGTAAACGTTAGTACTATGTGTATATACGTGTATCCACGTATGTGTGTGTGTGTGTGTGTGTGTGTGTGTGTGTGTGTGTGTGTGTGTGTGTGTGCGTGCATGCGTGCGTGCATGCGTGCGTGCGTGCGTGCGTGTGTGTGTGTGTGTGTGTGTTGCCATGGTAGAGGAGTGTTAAAACACTCTCCGGGACTTATTGTTGTGTCTCAGAGCAGAACAACAGGCAGACCACAACACAGAAGCCAACTAAACACACATATACACACACTAGATTTAGCATCCTGCATTATAGGAACGACATACATTATGTGTATCTGCAAATTGTCATTGTGCATGTGTGTATAGGATGCCACATATTTTCATATAAGGTTTGTCTATACTGCAGTAAAGTTGAATTTACGTGTGTGTGTGTGTGCGTGTGTGTGTAACTCAGCCAGTGTTGTAAATGTCCTCTCTGATGTGGGCGGCTGTATTTAGGCAGAGTGCAGAGAGCGCCAAGGAAGTTGACGGAGGCGTGCATGTGTGTATTTGTGTACGGTGGTGTGTATCAGTGTGTGTTTGCGAGAGACAGCGAGGGAGAGATTTTATGTCACCACCAGACCTGGAAAACTTCATGTCTTTTTGTATCAGGCCAAAATGTTGGTTCGTCGGACTGGCCACTGTATATTTTTCTGTACATTATGTGTGTGTGTGTGTGTGTGTGTGTGTGTGTGTGTGTGTGTGTGTGTGTGTGTGTGTGTGTGTGTGTGTGTGTGTGTGTGTGTGTGTGTGTACTGGTTAGTAGCAGGGCGTAGCTGAGCAGAGAGAAAATATCTTGGCCGACCACGGGAATGAACCCACCCACAATACCACACCCAGAGAGAGAGAGAGCAAGCAGTGGTCTCAGTCAAGCTCTCTCACTCTCTGAATCTTTGTCTCTCATTTCTTTTCTTTCTTTTATTGGCATATTTAAAAACACAAATTGCCATCTTCCTCTCCTGTCTGTCTGTCTTCCTTAATTTACACAGTTTCTGCATGTACTTTGGGGGTTTTTTTGTCTTTTTTTTCTTTTTTCCACTTCCACTTCCCCCCTCCTCTTTTCTGAAGTTTGCCTGCTTTACACACCTTCACACCCCGCTGGGTACTTCTCTAAATGTCATTATTGGAAAATAAATATTTGCCCCACTTTTGATGCTGGAAAGTTGCGGGTGCATTGAGTTTCAGGCACTGTCAGGTCGTCTGACCAGCACTTTGGTTGACATAGAGTGAAGCATTAACTTAAAACATTTAACTTGCCTGTTGTCTTGGTATTGATCTCATTACAGAGCTGTAACTGTACTTAACTAAAGATTGAAAGAAAAACATGCAGATTCATGACTGAGTCTCTTCCGTACCTTTGCAGTTCAACGCCGTAATGAGTCTTCTTCCCTTTCCAGAAAGAGGATATCCAGTATTTGGAGCAAGTCAAGGGGTTACACCTGCTCTTTCATCTTGTGGGATGGATATTTAATGACCATGTAAAACTTATTTTCTTTATTATTTTTCATCTATGGCACTTTTCATATTTATAGTTTGCAACCTAGATTAAAACATCATTCTTCTTCTCAGAACTGCATTTTTACTGCTCCCTCAGAAAAAAAAACTGTTAAGCTGTCAAATTTAGTTTTTTAAAATTTGAAAACTAATCCATGCTATGCTTCATAATGATTTAAGGGGATTCAGACTTTGAAAATAGGTGCCCCACTGCATCCACATTGAGTAAAATGCTCTCCAAACTTTTCTACGTATGAGAAACCTTTAAACATTAAACATCACTGTTGGCAAAGATACTCCACATCATCACTGTGAGATGTAGGCTGCAGTAATAACCAGTGTGTGTGAGTGTGTACGTGCCTCGTGCCGATTTGCACATAAATATCTGGGCAGTTTGTGTGTATGTAGCACTCCATGGGAGGTGTAGCACAGGGCTCAATCTTAGCTGAGCTGTCAGTGGTCTGCAAACACACACATACACCCAGCAATGGACAGGCCTGTTGTGCTTCAACAGCACATTCCACACCAAGAATAGTATTAAATGCTGGCTATCCAGCCACTGTCAAGCTCTTTCTCAGGCTCTTTTTCTCCTGCACACATTCTGTGTATTTTTTTGCATCATTCGATAATGTTTTTTTTTTAAAAAGTCTTCATTTTTGTGATTCTTTTTGTTGAACCATTGTCGTCCCCCACCATCAGCCTTGTTCCTTACAACTATGTCTTTCACGTATGTAGAGAAAGTGTTAGTGGTCTCTCCAGTAGAAAATCAGTGCTATGTTGAGATTATAAAATAAAACCATGCTGCCCACAGCAAATGTGTCCCCATGATCTGACAGAATATGCAGAAATTAAAGTGGGAAGTATTTGTAAGTGAATACAGATACATACAGGTGCACTACATAATACAGATAAGCACTTAATATACTTTCATGAATTGTGATATATGACTTATACCATAATAGTAAGGGACACTATAAATCAACTTATCTTGTGTTTAGTTAGTGTGTCCCTGTGCAGATCAGTTAATGTAGTGAGTAATAACAATGTTTGAATTTGTTCTTTCAGATGTATTTGTTTTTTCAAAAAAAATGTACTGTTTCATCTTTTTCTGTCTTGTGTGTGTGTGTGTGTGTGTGTGTGTGTGTGTGTGTGTGTGTGTGTGTGTGTGTGTGTGTGTGTGTGTGTGTGTGTGTGTGTTCCTCTCTCCATCACACACACAGTCATTTCCCACGCTGTCGACCACAAAGCTTTGTTTTTAGACTTAACATAATAGTGTTGTGTCCTGTTCGACTACTTCGTCTGGACCGCACAAGCACACACACACACTTGCACACACAAAGGCACAAGTGATCTGAGTAAGCACACACTCTCAAAAGTGCACACTCTTAGACACACGCTGCACCACAGATCCAATCAGTCAGTCCTTGGCATATTCTCCTCCTGTTTCATACACACAGTGTGCAGAGTAGTTTCTGTAAATCAGCAGGTTTCAGCAGCAGTGTCCTACATGCTGACGGGGGTCTTGATGCGGGCGATCTGTGCGGCCTCCTCTATTTTGACTACGGCTGCCTGCAGATGAATGCAGCGCCGTGATCCGTCGCTAACACGTGAATCCAGGCAGAAAATACGGGCTTTGAACGAGGCGCAGATAGCGTCGATCTCCTTATCTTATCGACTGACTTTTGTTGCTGTGGTTTTTGTTTTTGTTCCATGAGGAACAAACAAGTGTTGCCCTCTAAACTCTGGTGGAAGATGAAGAGCTTCATTATGCTGTTGTTCTGAGGCAGGGTACACTGGTTTTAGCAAAGGAAATCATGTTTTCGTCAAGTAAGAAGAGCACAAATTATGCACCGTGTCGTATCCAAATTGATGAATTTAAAAAAAGCTTCAAAAATCTGTGCGTATACTCAGATCTACTCCAGTGAAAGTCTGCTGGTCATTCACAACTAAAATTCCTGCAGTGTTGACCCTTTTCTTGCAACGGCAGTTTTTAATGAAAGGCAACAAGCACAAGCTGCATAAACTGTGCATCAAAACAACACAACTGTGCAGAGAAGTAGTATTCAAACTCAGAAATATTCTCTCTGTGAGGCAATGTTAAGTTATTTGTTGTGTGTTTGGTGTTTGACAGGGGAAAAAAACACAACTGGATATGAATAATTTGTGAGGTGCACATGTTTTGTCTGACTTTGACAAATACACTGAAGTTCTTTTGAAATTCGAGTTGTTTTTCAAGGAGAAATATGTCCAAGATCAAAGCAGCACAAGAATTTTGAGAAATTCAGCCTTCATATTTCCAGAAAGTTCATTCCTTCTCTTTTTCCGGCCTCGCAGGCACACTGAGAGGTGCCCAGTACCGCTGAGCTGCTTCCCTGCAGCAGCTGGGTGTTCACTGAATGTTACTCATTCACTTTTCCCATCCGCCGTTTGCTATGGGATTTGAACTGGCAACCACAAACCTAAATATGAGTAATGCATATACACAAAAACTGATTCTGTGTCAGAAAATAATCATGCAGCTGAGGTGAAGTTACCACAATGGACTAATAAACCATCTTTGTTCAAATTAAAACATTCTAAAATGAATATGGAAACATGGAAACCCAAAGTAAGGTTGGAGGAGACGCACAGCCAAATACCTCAGCTACATAGGACCTACTAACAAACCACACATCGGCAGTCATGTCATTAGGGAAGCCAGCCTCTGCATGAGTGGGGTGATTTCTCAATTTTTTTCTTGCTGAGAAGCATGTTCCTTAAAATGAAACACCTCCTTAGTAATTTGGGAGAACAATATTATAATAGATTTATTCCCCAAAGGATAATTCACTGTACCCAATGATGTGCAGCGTAAGGAACTACAGTACCTACGCTTTCCTGTCAAACAGACCCCATCCAGACACGTCTCTAGCAGATTCACACGGGATGAAAATGGCTGCAGACTGCCGTAATCCTGGCGAAAACCGTTTCCAGGTAGCTCCTGTCCCATGCGAAAAGGGCTTAACGTCACTTCGATCCCGGCAGCTCAGAGTGATGCCGAGCACCGGCCTCTGCTCTGTTTAGTCTACAGACTTCCACTTTGTTAGTTTGTTGAAGTAGCAGACTGACAAGATGTGACCTGACCCCTTTAGATTTCCATACAGGAGGGAAGCTGCCATCTTGTTTTACAATGTCAATGTTTATGGACTCGTTGCTACCGCTCCCTCGAGGACACGGCTCTCACACAGTTTTCCTGCTAGGAGAGTAAAAATGAAAACCTAGGAGGGGACAGCGGTTTCCCAGGGAGAGTGGAAAATGGACTTGACATACAAGCACATGGAAATTTTTCACAGATCAGATCATTCAGCTTGTCTTATGCTGCATAGATTCAAGGTCCTGCATGAGAGTATCCTCTGTCATTCTCGTCAGACCTTGTATTCATTGTGACTTCCATTTCATCAACATTTTAGTCAGAGCTGCTTCTCTGTGAATGTGAGAACAGCTGAGAAACTCAACTTCTGACTACAAAAACACTGACATCAGTGAAATCAAAGTGCATTTTAAAGGATGTACGAGTAACAGTGAAGGTCATTCAGTTACCACACAGAATGTGACTGAAGGGCAGTTAGAGACAGCCAAAAGGAGGAATACTAAAACTTCTACAATCAGTGTTATGATGAAGAAAATACCACGGCAATGAGAAGTACTGCAATAACAATAGCAAAGAATAATGCAGCAAATTAGAAGATACATGTAAAGTCATCTTTAGGGAGCTGTCCATTCAGCACCACAAAACTACCACACAAAAACAACTGTGATATATTGGCTATTACTTGCTTATAGCAGGTACATCAGCATTGATACATATGATGACTGATAAGCAACAAATAAGTACTGCACAAAAATGGGAAAGATGTTCAAGTTCACGTGGAAGCAGTTTTGATGTTACATTGTCAACCAGAGCACAGATATGTTTAGTTTTTTTAACTGTAATATTTCCTATTTCATACACTCTACATCTGTGTTATATTTGTGTTAAAAAATGTCAGAAATTGCTTGTTACATGTTTAGCAAACACTGGAGTTTCGCTGTTTGGGAGAAACACAAAACTGTTCTTTTACTTTTTTTTTATTTCTTTGATCTGTAAACAAGATGTCCTGGACTGAAGTAGTTGCTCCTAATGAAAGCCACAATGAACTGCTGTTTTACAGCATCATAAGAAGGAGAGAGGTTAATGAATTGGCTTACACAAAGAAATAATTTCTCACTTACTTCCTGCCATGCATAGTTTTGGTTCATTCTCCCAAATGAGGAATCCAAGATTCTTGTCTCCACCCAAATAGACTGACGTTACTGAAAATTTGGAATTTAGTTTGTGGTGATTGTGTCGCACAAAAATGACAAACATCTCAAAACTCTGACAAACAAAACTGGAGCCATCTGCATGGCTAGATACCGACCGTTTAAGAATCTTCATTGAACACAGTAGATGATATGACACTTCAGACTTCAGGCTAAGGTCTTGCAAAGTTGTTGTTTTTTTATCATGAAAAACCCATAAAGTGGAAGGAAGCCCACATTGCTATAGGTCACAATTATGTTGTATTTGTGCTGTAAAAACAAGCTGAAGAGGTGAGGACCGCTGACCTTCGACACCCAGCAGATCAGGGTTTGACCCAAGGCTGAAATGCTGATTGTTTATCTGCCATCAGAGCAGAGTGTGTTGGCAGCCACAGTCAACTGATTTGCCATCAGTGTTAATCTAAACGGACAGTATCAGGTTAAATTTCGAACTCTGGCACCAAATTGAGGCGTTTGACCCAGGTGTCAAACCTGACCACTACCAGGATCAGTTTCAGGTTCAACCCCAGTTCCCACTGATGGTCAAACCGCTTGTGCTGATTTTTTTTTCCCCCTTTTTGCAGCCCTTTATTAATCACAATGATGCGTCTCAGCACTCAGACTGGTACAACCAGTCCTCTACTATTGATTTTTGAAAAGCTAATATTGATTTTTTTTTCCCTTCTTTTTGTGTGTGAAATAGTTTTGTCAGCTGCTTTTTCCGTGGATGGTGATGAACTTTTAACCTCAAATGTTGAAAATCTTTTTATTAAATCAGTTTTCCATAGATGACCTTTGTAGAATATAACCCGTAAACAACACATGATGCCTTCAGTCATCATATCCATTAGATTAGAGGAAAACCGCATGGCCAGGTTGACATCTACAAACCAATAAACGGCCAGAATCAGCCCACATAATTCAGTCTGCATTTAACTGCACTGATGATTCTTGTGAAGCAAAAATGAGTTCAAGAAAGTACAAAAATGTAGTCCAACAAAGAACTTTATGTACACTGTTAAACTTTAACTTTTTCAATTTACCAGCTCTATTAGACAGAAAGGGTGGAATGTTAAAGCTGGTGCTGCACAGTGAGTCCATCAACACAATGCACAAAATGCGTGCATATTAGATATAAGCACACGCACACATGCTCCTGGTATCTGTTAGCTCAGCTGCCATGGAGTGATGTGTGGACTGCTGGATTGTGTGTGTGGTAGTAACCAGACAGTTAGCATCCAGTGTGGATTAGACGGTTGCTACGGGATTAACCCACACACACTAATGACACAGTCAATAAGACACAACATAAAAACTCAGATTCACACATATTGTTGTGGTTTCACTCCACAGACATGTTGCATATATGCAGTTACAGTCACAGACAAACACTTTCTTTCTAGCATTTGTTTCTTTATTGCTCGCTGCTTAGACACAGACACACCCTCATCCTACTTTTCTTTCATGTCAGACTGTAAAAGTTCTGAGGAGAGAGAGGGAGGGGGACAATTTGCATGTCAAAGTGTCAATTTGAACAAACAACATGTGGTCAGTTATTTCTGTGTTTGAGCTCTCAAATTATTTGTTCTCACTTGCTTGTCTTTATGCGCAGATCATTTAGTGCGTGTTTGTGTATGAGTGAGTTTGTGCCCTTGTGCCGCACATGCTTGTACATATGTGCGTGTATATAACTTCTGCCTGTGTTTATGGTTGAAGTTTTGTGGTGATGGGGTTATTTGGAGTCAATTTGCCCCTGGTTGGGTGGGGAGACGAGTGGCTGAAGGCGGAAAAACACAAGTGATTTAATGAAGCTTCTCAGTTAGCACATATTAAACTGTGAAGCATAAAATACTGCAACGGCCGACTGAGAATTTATCCTGCATACAAATGATTTGTAATCATCCTCTATGATTGCTTTCACTTTCCATTTCATGTGAACAGGTTTAGCTAAAAAAAAAAAGAAATAATGCTGAATTCCTTGTTTGAGCGCTTGACAAAATTATATAATTGATATCCAACGAATGAAAATGCTGTTTTCAGTATTTAAACCTAGTTCTATCATTTATTTTTTCTTAATTTTCTCTTAAAATGCAATTGTTTAAAGCTACATGTCTAATTCTCACTATATTGTAATGATGCACAATGAGTTTCTCAGAATGTGTCCAAACTTCATTATGAAACTTACACAATCTTTCTTCAGCAGCTTCCATCATGAAAGACAGTTTACGGCACCCGCCTGCCACACACACTCTACCCGAGGCCCTCTCTCTTAAGCCCTAGACGATGAGCTGTCTGATTAGAGCTTCTCTCTGGAGTCTGTGAACACGCAGGCACTTTTCGGCAGCAGCCTGCAGTCTCCACCACGTACATGCAACGACAGATACATCCACACACGTAGACACATGCAGACACTTCCAGAGGCGCTTCTTTGTATTGCAGTCTCCACACACGCATACGAACCCAGTGAGATACCAGGCTGCAGTCTCCAGTCTGTAAACCCTCTCCGTTCACATGGAGATAAGAAGTGCGTCTCATTGTTGGCAGACAACAGTCCTGTTATCATCTTATCAGAGAGCCAATCCAATCTGCAGGAGGCGGGGCTGCAGAGTGTGTGTGAGTTTGGCAGGGGTAGGGGGTAACTTTAGTTAAGTGGGGGGTCCTTTGTCATGCAACAGGTGCTGTTGTCGCTCAATTTGTCTTCATATTAAAGACCCCTGGGAGCTGCAGTGTGTTTACATCAGTCTGTTAAAGAACAAAACACAGCTGATTGTGCAAACATCAGTTAATCCTCCTGATGAACCGACTTACAATCTGACATCTGAAGTCGTACTTTAAGACAGCCTGCGACTCATTATCATTTTGAACATTACCTAGCTGTCTTCGTCAGATTGTGACTCAGCCTGCCAAAAACTGTCCATGCTGAAATACCTAAACAGTCAGAAAAAGGCTAAATCATTTCTTCTTTATTCTCTTTCCAGCTGGCAAACAACAAAACTGTGCATCACACCTGCTAAAGAGTGGGACTCAAAGTCATTTAGTCCATCTGTCAGCCTCTTAAACCTACAGACAGTGCCCCAGTTGCTCTCTGTGATTACTCTGTGATGTTTTAAAACAGCCAAATTCCCAACGCAGTCGCATCATTTCCATATTTTTCTATGTATGTTGTTAGACAGCAGAACAATTATGAAGTAGTTATTTAATAGCAGCCTGTAAATAGCCAGAAGTAATTCTGAAGCTGCTGCAGTGGTCAGATCTTTATTTTACAGCCACAACGTCATCTGACAAAATCAACATCAATCCGGGGGTGAAGACAATGGCTACTCTGTGTATTCAGCTAAATTGCTATTTAAAATGCGAGATCACAGGGAAAATTTGGAAACATAAATTTATTCTTGACTTTCTTCATAACTTTACTGGCACAGCTTCAGACTGTGCCTGGACAAGCTTACGTCATCGTTTTTTAAAAGCCTGGTGTTTCTCATGCACACTAAAACACCAAACTGGCATTTTCAGATTTATCCACTTAACTTTTGTGGCCAGAAGGCATAAAATTACAGATGCGTTTTATAAATTTAGCCTGTTTAAAGTAGATGCACTGTACTTTGACTCCTAATTATCAAAAAATAATGCAATTGCTGCTGTTTCTGTCTCATATTTTGTTTCCGTTCTGCACCATTTCCTAGTCGTATAAGTGTAATGCAGTTTGAACTGAAATTACATTGTTTTCTTGTGCACCCAATTTGAATTTTTCAAATTCAAAAAGAAACTTTTCATTGTGGATAAAGCTAAGCAACCCGGACAAATACATTTACATAATAAGTAGAAAGATTACGTCACATGTAAAAAGTTGGAAATTAATGTTCTTTTTATCTCTCTTCTTAGAAAAGAAAGAGTCGTCCAGGGAGCCCTCAGAAGCGACTGTAAAAGAAGAAGGAGGTGGTGAGGAGCCCGTCAAGGAGGCGAAAAAGGAGAAGAAGGAGTCTTCCAAGGAGAAAAAGGAGTCAAAGAAGGACTCAAGCAAAGAGGCCAAAGAGCCCAAAGAGGAGGCAAAGAAGGAGTCCAAGAAGGAATCCTCTTCCTCCAAGGAGAAGAAGGAGAAAAAGGAGAAGGACAAAGAGAAGGAAGGGAAGGAGGCCAGCAAGGAGTCAGGGGACAAGAAAGTGTCGAGAAAGTCGTCTGTAAAAGTGAAAGAGAAGAAGAAGGAGCCAGAAGCTGCAGAGGGCTAACAGGAGCAGTGCAATAAGCTCATGTGATATGCATACAGACACATAGATAAACAAAACAAGATACATGTCCAAACATCACATACATATGCACATCCAGGGACTCAAACATATAAATACTCCTATATTTATATACAGTGTACATGTAAACATATACAAGGCTAGGTAATGCGACACCACTCAAGAGACATTCACATATGCCGTCCAAATATATATTTATATGTAAATACACTCAGTCAAGGTCACATAATCTCAGTAGCAAAGCAATTTCCTCCCAGACGCATATTTACATCTCCTAGTAATAGCTGATCCTCACACACGCATCGACACACACTGCTTCTGCTGAACCACAGCAGTGTTGGTGTGCGCTGAGCGACTGTGGTGAGGTCTGAGCCCACGGAGAGCGAGGATGAAGGCGATCTCCTCTTCCTCCTCCTCCTCTTCCTCCTCGGCCGTTCCGTAGACTCTCTCCTTCCTCCTTGTCTTCTCCGTCTTGCCTCAGCAGCAGTTGAAGCCACAGCCCTGCACCTCCCTGAATCCCAGTCAGGCCTCAAACCACCCCCCCGCCCACGCACACTTCTGGATGTGACGTCAGACACGCCCTCTCGCCCCCTCGCGTGGCACCAGGCCTCGCCGGAGCCTCCCCCGCCTGTCCGCTAAGAATAAAATCGCACGGCGCGTCCAGCCACCCCGCTGCTTCCGGGTAACTGGAGGCCACATCCTACAACCGCCGCCGCCACCGCCGTCGCTGCCGCCGCCACCACCCCTCTGACCTCCTCCAGAGAGACTTTTCTTTTTTTTTTTGTTAAATCCGGGACACTCAAGGACATGCGGTGGCTGATGGGCACATAGTTGCTGCTGCGGGGTCCAACCTGAGACTGCGGTGTGATGGAAACCAACAGGGTGTTTCTGGAAAAATCAGGGTGGCAATCAGGAGTCTGCTGCTTAACACTGGAGCCTCCTCTGCCTCATCTTCAAGAACTTTATTAAGTGGATGCTGGTTTAAGCGGCTCCATGTGGCACAATTTTCACAAGATGAGCATTAACCCTGCTAGAGAAAAAACAGAGTCTAAAACAAACTGCACACTGTACTAAAGGATGTTAAAAGATCAGATTACTCAAATTGGAGCAATGAAACATATTTTCTTACTTCATCTGCAGTGTCTGTAAAGTGGATGTGGATGTTGGATTACTGGTTTCTGAATGCTACAGACATGTTCAGGTGTAGGAAACATTGGAAAGGTGTGGGGAGACAGGGGTTTGTATCTGACAAGCACTTCTGAGTTGACTGGTTTCTTCACAAATTTAACAGCCTCGAGTCGTTCCAGAAATGGAGGAAGAGCTTCCAGTGTAAACGTATGACAGCAGCTTGTGTGGCTTATGTGGTTTAAAAGTTTAAAGAAAGACAGTTGCTACTGAGGTTTTTCAAATGCAATTTTCTTCTTCTCCTGTAAGGTGGAGACAGATATCTCAAAAACCTGGGCTTTTAAACCAAAATTGCCTGCATGTTTAGAGACAAAGATAGGGAAGTGAGAAAAATATCTAAAAATATACATGTATGCGAGTCAACCAATCTGTCCTAAAAACTGCAGAGGATCTTTGTAGAATTTTTAAATTACAGATTTAGATTTACAGAATTTACTGTTCAGTTTTAAAATGTGGATGGGTATAGTGGCTTCTTGTAATGATCAGATTTATAGTCTACTGTATGTGCAAAGAAATGGGATGGAATTTGTCCATTTAATGAACTAAACACACACAGAGAGAGAAGAAGCCATTATGGAGATGAAATAATTCCTGTTTGTTTAAACTTTAGGCAAATTCTAGTGAGAAATACATCAGAGATTGACAAATTTCCAACCAAATCTTGAAATATTGAATTTTATGACAGGCTTTGGACACACACACACACACACACACACACACACATAGACACATAATAAGTTTGATAGCTTTGAGCTGTATTCCTGCCAGAATTGAAGTTCCTAGACTTCAGCCATAGATGCTGTGCCAGCTTAACCAACAACAATCCCAGCTGCTCTACACAACGAATCCAGTTCAAGCATTAACTCTCTATGTCCATTTTCAGCCCTTCTGTCCACTGGGAAACCTATTTTTAGCTTGTATTGTGAAACAGATGCCTGTGTGCAGTGCTGGTCTTGGCTTTTCATGCCCGATTTGATCAAAAATCTGATCTAGTTTAGCTGTATTTCTTTCTATTTTTTAGTTTTTTAAAAATGTAAATATTTGGAGCAGTGATGAAAACTGATAAACTTGAACCAGCATCAGGTCATCTTTGCCAAGAGGGATAGTTAGAAAAACCTGTGATGTTCCAGAGGTTCCCATTGGACATAAGGTACTACGTGTTACTGTTTCAGGATACTTTGAATGTTTGTAATATAGAATAGGTTTTGTAACTGTTGTATTAGTGGTTCAGATTTATCAGACTCCTGTTCTGAGTCTGCTTTTATAGCCACTATCCATTCCAAAAGGAGACTTTCTGCACTTCAGAATAACTGGCAACTTTGTCATTAGTGTGGAGGCTGTAGAGGAGAATAAAATAAACCTTATTTATGAAATATTTAGTAATAAAAATAATTACTGTAAGTAATCAAAGCTGTTTGTTAGTGCTGTATTGTTGTTTGTTAAAAAAAACCAAACGTATTTTTCTTGAATGCTGGTCCACTTTCTGCTTGTGTGTGTTATTGTATTATTGTTACAGCTACAAGACAAATATCCAGCTGACTTTTACCAGAAGACGTCAGGTGACATTTTTCCTTCAGCGTTCTGCACCGTGTCATCTTCCTTCTGCACTGAAGCTGAGGCTGTAGGTACGTCTGAATTATGAGAAATGTCGCACAAGTTTTCTGACACAGACTTAGCTTTGGTATAAAACAATGAATTTAAAACTAAAGAAAGCATGAATTGCAATAGTACTGGCTGCTGAAACAAGCTGTAAACACTGCATCTGTTAAATGACTGTATGAAGGTGATAGAGCGAACATGTCAGCAAACAACTTTCTGTTTAAGTACCCAGCAGTCATTCCACATTGGTTTGTGTCCACCTGATGAATGGAATTACATTATTTACTGTTCTCTATTAACTTATTTTGGTCTCTACCTGCTTTGTTGTAAGGAATTGGATGACTATGTAGCTGCTAACTTCTCTTCTATGTTCACCAGTAAGCTGCTTACTTTCTTACTGTCTGCTGCATGGTGCTAGTCAAGTATTATGCGGTTTGGTTCTTGTTCACGGCCAGGTCCATTTGAGACCCACAGACCCAGATGTTCTAGAGTAAATTGGCACATTTCAACTGCAGTGTCAGTTCCATACTCAAATTCAGTAGGCTGTAGTTTTCACCAACTCTTCAGCAAGTTGTGTACACAGTTTGCTTTTCCATGTGGACGTCTATATTGATGCTAAATGTTTCTTTGGATGACCAGGCAATTCACTTCTTCTCCATTTTGCCTGTTTGTTTT